>NC_080176.1:49606973-49906973 GCF_950295315.1 Erinaceus europaeus | reverse complement strand
AAAAAATAAAAATAAAAATAAATAATAATTATAATGGAAAGAAGTCAAGCCCCAGAAGTTAAAGATATGATTCCATTTATATATCCAGAATAGGTCGATCCTTAGAAATATCCAGAATAGGTCGATCCTTAGAGAATATCCAGAATAGGTCGATCCTTAGAGAATATCCAGAATAGGTCAATCCTTAGAGAATATCCAGAATAGGTCGATCCTTAGAGAATATCCAGAATAGGTCGATCCTTAGAGAATAAAAGCAGGCTAGTGGTTACCAGGGGAAGGAGAGAATCGGCATCAAACTGCTAAATGGGAATGGGGTTTCCTTCAGAGAGGTTATGGTCAGTGCCCATGGCTGGTCAGTGCTCATGGCTGCTTAACATTGTTACGTACATAGGTCTGTTGGCGAGTTTCATTTCAGTTTCTTTTTTAAAAAAAAACCTTATTTATTTATTTTTAATGGATTTTTAAATTTTTATTTATTTATTATGAATAGAGACAGAGAGAAATTGAGAAGGGAGAGGGAACTAGAGAGGGAGAGACACCTGCAGCCCTGCTTCACCACTCATGAAGCTTTCCCCCTGCAGGTGGGGACCAGGGGGGTTGAACCTGGGTCCTTGCACACTATAGTGTATGCGCTTAACCGCTTAACCAGGTGCGCCCATCATTTCAATTTTAAATAGAAAGATTGGGGCTGGCAAATAGCTTAATGATTATACAAAAAAGACTTTTATGTCTAAAGCACCAAAGGTCACTAGGTCAATTCTCAGCACCACCTTCAGCCAAAGCTAAGCAGTGTTCTGGGGAGAGAAAAAGGGAGGGGGGGAGCAAAAAGGGGGAAAGGGAGAAAGAGAGAGAGAAGTTTATTTTTGGGACAAGATTCGCAGCCAATTAGAGCACAGGACTTGCTTGCTTGAGGTCCCAGTAGTCTCGAGTTCAATTCCCAGCACTGCCATAAACCAGAATGAGCAGTACTTCGTTGTCTTATTCTCTCATAAAAAATAAATCAAGAAGGGGTCAGGCGATGGTACACCTAGTTAAGCGCTCACATTACATTAGTGCACAAGGACCCAAGTTCAAGCCCCTGGTCCCCACCTGCAGGGGGAAAGCTTCACGAGTGGTGAAGCAGAACTGCAGGTGTCTGTCTCTCCCTCTCTATGTTCACCTCACTATATTCCTTGTCTCTATCCAATAACAAAGATTTTTTTAAAGAATGAATATTAAAAAGGAAACCGAATAATAAATCAAGATTTATATATTTTTTCCTTTTATACCAGACTACTGCTCAGCTCTGGCTTTGGGTGGTGCAGGGGATTGACTTCGGAGCCTCAGGCATGTGGGTCTCTTTGCATAACCATTATGCTACTTACCTCCACTCAAGAAACTTTTTTTTCTTTAGCTCAAGTGGGCACGTGTGAAGAAACGCCCCCAACGCCTTCCACACTCCTCCTGGGAATCCGGGGAAGATCTTGAGCTAAGGAAGTGACAACGGGGTTGGTTGGCCCTACAGGAGCAGCAGACACAGAGGACAGAAGCTCCAGACTGTACCGCACCGGCCAGCCAAGCAGGTCCAGGAAGGTTAATCTCTGAAAACCATTTGCGCGAGGCCAGGAGGCGTGTCCGGGGGCGGAGCTTGAGGCGGGGCGAGGATCGGCCTGTGAGCCGGAACCCTTTAGCAGCGGACTCCCGTTTCCGGGTGGGGACTTAAATCCCAGCGTTAAAGTCGGTCACACTCACCAACTTCCGGGTTGCTGGTTTCTCCCGATTCTGTGCCTTGCTGACTGCGGCTATGAGGCAGAAGCACTACATCGAAGCGGCGGCTCGGAAACTACAAGCTAGCTGTCCGGGTCAGGCCCGCTATCTACTGTAAGAAACTTGGGGGACGACTGGGGGAACACATGTTGCCATATTTAAGGACCCGGGTTCGAGCCCCGCTCCCCACCTCTAGGGGCGAAGCGTCACGAGCGGTGGAGCAGAGCTGCAGGTGTCTCTGTTCTCCCCCCACCCACACACCTCCTCTTTCAAAAGATTAAAAAAAAAAAAATGAGGAAGCTAGGGGAGGTTTCACCAGTCCTTTTTTTCATATATATATTTTTTTAATTGGATAGAGACAGAAATTGAGAGGGGAGAGAGAGACACCTACAGCCCTGCTTCACCACTCGTGAAGCTTTCCCCCTGCAGGTGGGGACCAGGGCCTTGAACCCCGGTTCTGTGCACTACAGCATGTACACTCAACCAAGTGCGCCACCTCCTGGCACCCTGTGTTTTATTTTTTTTAACCTTTTTTTTAAAGATTTTATTTCTTTATTCATGAGAAATAATAGGAGAGAGAAAGAACCAGATATCACTCTGCTGGTTATTGAACTTGGGACCTCATGCTTGAGACTCCAAAGCCTTACCCACTGCGCCACCACCCGGACCACATATTTTTTTAACTTTATTTTGTTTGATAGCACAGAAAGAAATTTAGAGGGAAGAAGTAGATAGGGAGAAGATAGACACATGCAGCCCCACTTTGCCGCTTGTGAAGCTGTCTTTGCACCTGCAAGTGGAGAACAGGGGCTTGAACCCGGGTCCTTGCGCCAATCCTTTACCAGTGTTTTCTCTTTTACAGCTGGAGCTACAGTTCATCACATGGTAGGAAAAACACCTGTGGAATTTGCCCCCCCCCCTTCAGCTGACTCCTTCCATCCTGTATCATCAGTATGACTTAGAGAAACATAAAATCTTCTGCAACTGTTTCGTGAGAAAGCCAAATTATTCAAAGTTCCTAACTTTTCTTGACCTCTTAGTGACATTTGACACTTTGACATCTCTAACTGGTTTCCTTGCTTGGCTGAGAAATCTCAAGTGATGGGGAGAGAGGGGACTTATTACTTACCTCATGCTGAAAGGCATGAATGGATACAATTACAGTACTTTGCAAAATAAATCGCTGCTAGTTTATCTTGAAATTCTTATACTTTGAATTCTCAAAGAGGTGTCTCTGCTCATGTTTTTTTTTTTAATAAGTTATATATTATATGTATTTTCAAGCTATTTATTTTACAAAAGATACAGCTGAGCACTGCTCAGCTCTGGCTTATGGCGGTGCTGGGGACTAAACCTGGGACTTCAGAGCCTCAGTCATGAAAGCCTTTTGCAGAACCATTATGCTGTCTCCCCAGCCCTTTTGTTTATGTTAAATAATATACTCTTCGTTTTCTTCCTTACGGTACTGACAGATTAATATTACCTAGTGATTACTAATAATTTGTTGGTGTTGATAATTATCAATAATTTACTAATAAAATGTTTCCTGTCTTATTTGTGTAATTTTAGATGATAAAAACTCTTTTGAAGAAACATGTCCACACTGTTTTCAGTTCTTGGTTCTGGATAATTGTCGAGTACGCCTCAAACCGAAGCCCAAACTGACTCCAAAAATTCAGAAACTCCTTAATCGAGAAGCAATAAATTATACACTTAGCTTTAAGGAAAGGAAAATTTTGAAAAAGTACAAAGACTCCAGAAGTGTACTGGTAAGATTTCAATTCTAGTCTGTACCAGTAAATTAACATTTTCTTCCCTCTAAGTGAGGTTTATTAAAAGTCAGCCAGACTATAACTTGAATTTATAGTGGTATGTTTAGATTATGAAAATTTACATGTAAATGAATTTTCCAGTACTGTCTTGTCAAGCTTATTTTGTTCTTAATAATTACCTAAAACTAAAAATCATGAGCTCTGAGTTGTTTCCAGATTTTTTTTTTTTTTGAAAGATAGAGAAAGAATCAGACCTCACTCTTAACACTCATATTACAATGCACAAGGACTTGAATTCAAGCCCCTCTGGTCCCCACCTGTAGGGGAAAGCTTCATGGGTGGTGAAGCAGGGCTCCAGGTGTCTTTCTGTCTCTCTCCGTCTCTATCTCTCCTTCTCCTCTCAATTTCTCTGTCTCTATCCAATAAAAAAGGGGTCTGGGTGGTGGCACACCTGATTAAGTGCTCACATTACAGTATACTGGTTCAAGCCCCTGGCCCCCACCTGCGGGGGAAATCTTCACAGAAGTGGTGAAGCAGGTCTGTAGCTGGCTCTCTGTCACTCTCCCTCTCTATCTCCCCTTCCCTTCTCAATTTCTCTCTATCCAATAATTAATTAATTTAGAAAAATAAAAAAGATATAAAAGGTAGTGTACCTGGCTAAGCACTCACATTACATCATTCTTATACATGTGCTATTAAATATAATTATATTTACAAATGGAGCATTTCTAGAGCTAACCAAGACGACTGCACTTGGACTTGAGTTCTAGCATCCATGTGTCCCACTTGCATGTCGGTATATGTTAAGTTTATACCCAACAAACATAAGTACATTCTTGATATACTTACTGGGCAGGGGTAGATAGCATAATGGTTATGCAAAGAGACTCATGCCAGAGGCTCCGAAGTCCCAGGTTCAATCCTCTGCATCTCTCTTAAAAATAAAAGTTAAAACACTTAAAAAAAAAAAACTTACTGAGCCTCTTAACGCCAGACAGCCACAACTATTAAGGTTTAAAGGGGGGGGGGGGGGAGTTGGGCGGTAGCACAGTGGGTTAAGCGCAGGTGTTGCAAAGCACAAGGACCAGCCTAAGGATCCCAGTTCGAGCCCCCAGCTCCTCACCTGCAGGGGATTTGCTTCACAGGCGGTGAAGCAGGTCTGCAGGTGCCTTTCTCTCCCCTTCTCTGTCTTCCCCTCCTCTCTCCATTTCTCTCTGTCCTATCCAACAACGACCACATCCATAACTACAACAATAAAACAAGGGCAGCAAAAGAGAATAAGTAAATATTTAAGTAATAATAATAATAAGTGGGATAAAACAACCAGAATCAAACTACTTACGGTTTACTAGATAAAGACCAGTATCAGAGGCATTTTATCTATAGACTCCGTGTTGATACTTAGCAACTCTTTAAAGTAACAAAAAAACAAACAAATACTGTCAGACACTAGGCATAATGAAAACTTGTGTCTGTCCTAACACAACAATCAGTAATAGTTTGGACTGAAATTCCATATTTAATGTTTACTAGTACTGGGCATTTAAGTGCATTTTCTGTGTCACAGAATAGGCGGTTTAATCTATAATCTGTATCCTGTCTCTTCAAAAAGTTTAGTGCAACTTACATTAACCATTACAATATGCAAGTCTAGGGGGCCAGATGGTAGCACAGTGGGTTAAGCACACATATCACAAAGCCTAAGGACTGGCCTAAGGATCCTGGTTGGAGTCCCCGGCTCCCCTATCTGCAGGAAGGGTTACCTCAACAAGCAATGAAGCAGGTCTGCAGGTGTCTATATTTCTCTCCCCCCCCCCCCCCGCATCTTATCTTGGTCTGGGGTACAAGACGGTGACTATATGTGTATATTTTGCGATATAGTCACCACAATTGATCTAGTTAACACCCAAGTCATTCATTTTTTATTAATGAGTTTTTCAAAATTGTGTCTTGTCTGATTCTTCTTCTTAGGCTACAAGATTAGCCTCAATGACTTATTCTGTGGTACCTAGTATAGTCCCTTGAGTAGAAGAATTTAATGAGCATGTGGTTTATTGGATTAAATTGTAAATGAGGTCTGATATCTTCTCTTTATGATAGCTGGTGACTTGTAAAACATGCAACAGAACAGTTAAACGTCAAGGTAAAAGCAGAAGCTTTCTGTCATCGAAGAACAGTTCTACCACTCCTGTAAGTAAGCTCTCCCTGAAGACGCCGGAGAGAAAGACTTCAGGTTCTGCAAGCCTCAGTCGTGTTCTGTCCGGTTCCAAAGGCAAGAACCCAAGGTTGAATTTCAGGTATTCCAATTCATTAAGCCGACTCAAATAGCTACTGTCAACTCATATTTCTTCTCACTCCCCTATACTCTCTGAGTTTGTGGAGCAGTTCAGCCCTTTCTCCTTTTCTGCCTCCCAGTTTCCATTCTTTCTCTTCTTAGCATGTGACTTCCAGCCTCTCCCTAGACTCATTCCCAGCTAAATATGTCTATTCCACCCCGCTGTGTATCCTGCAGCTGACGTCTCAGTCCTCCCCACCCTTCTAAGTTCCCTCTAGACATTCTGACTTGAAATGGTGAGTGTAGATGCCAACTGGGTCCTTGTGAAATTAGTCACTGGTTTCTTTCCACCCTGCTTCCACACCATCCCCGTGTGTTTGCCCCTTTTACTCCCTACTGCCGCTGTCTTTACACACTCAACACTTTCTGCATGGGAGTACCGCCATCATTTCCTAAGTCTTCTTGCTCTTGGCTCTAAATCCTTCCAGTCTGCTATTTTCCTAAGGCGATGAGGAAACTTTTAGCACCTCACACTGTAGCATATGGTTCAAATGCTCCATCATAGCTTTCCAGCCTGCGCTGGTAGGAATCAATCTTTGTCTTACTTTGCTTTATTTCATCCCCTGCGCCAGCAAAACAGAACTCTTCATAGCATACTTTCTTTTTTTTTTTAATTTTTTTTTATTTAAGAAAGGATTAATTAACAAAACCATAGGGTAGGAGGGGTACAACTCCACACAATTCCCACCGCCCAATCTCCATATCCCACCCCCTCCCCAGTAGCTTTCCCATTCTCTATCCCTCTGGGAGCATGGACCCAGGGTCATTGTGGGTTGCAGAAGGTAGAAGGTCTGGCTTCTGTAATTGCTTCCCCGCTGAACATGGGCGTTGACTGGTCGGTCCATACTCCCAGTCTGCCTCTCTCTTTCCCTAGTAGGGTGGGTCTCACAGCATACTTTCTTACTCTAAGTATTTATTCTTAGGGAGCCAGATGTTGGTGGACCCGGTTAAGTACAAACATAACAGTGCACAAGGACCCAAGTTCAAGCCTCTCGTCCCCACCTGCAAGGGAAAGTTTCACAACTGGTGAATGAGGGCTACAGGTGTCTCTCTCTGTCTCTTTCCCTGTCTCCCCCTCTCCTCTCAATTTCTATCTCTATCCAATAATAAGTAATTTTTAGAATGTATTATTTATTTACTAAATGTATTTATTATTATATTTATTAATGTATTTATAAATACATTTAACCGTCATGTAAAGAGAAGGCCTTCTAGAAATAACCACTGAATAAAATGACTCCCCATCTGGTGTGTGTGTGTTTATGCTTCATTCTACTTCACCCTTGCAGTTGTATTCCATTTCCCAAACTGTTAATTGGGATTTGGGAGTCTGATCCCTTTTCTGACTTTCCTTCTGTATGATCAGTGTGAACTATCTCCCCCATACAGATGTATTTATTGTATTAGTAAATGTACTTATTATTACTATTTCCTCCATCAAAACTTCCCATGGTAGCTTACTCAATTAGGAGTTTGTCAAATGACACTAAAGTAACTTTACGACTGGACATACTTTTAGTGACCTCCCCAGTCATCAAATAAATTTAATTTTACTGAAACTAAGTTTTTGGACTTTTTGTTGCAAAAGAGAAACTGAATCAGAGTTTCTTGAACATAAATAACAAAATTCAGCAAGGTCTGGATTACCACTGTTCACTTGATTTTTTTTTTTTTTAATTGGGTCTGATATTTATAAAATTGGGTAGCAGTTTTGAGTTAATATTTCAAGTCCAATTTCCTCTGTAGTTTGATTCATCTACTAAGCTGCCTGTTTGCTCGATAAATGTAACGTTTGGCATATTTAAAATAATTCACTTGCATTTTAAACAGACTGCTGCTAGATTCTTGCAGAAATGGGGGAGATAGTTCACACTGATCATACAGAAGGAAAGTCAGAAAAGGGATCAGACTCCCAAATCCCAATTAACAGTTAGGGAAATGGAATAAACTGCAAGGGTGAAGTAGAATGAAGCATAAATACACACACACCAGATGGGGAGTCATTTTATTCAGTGGTTATTTTTAGAAGGCCTTCTCTTCACATGACAGTTAAAAAAAAAAAGTGCGAGAAATTACAATTAGTAGGCCATAACGTCTGCCCTAGGGAATTGACATTCTAATGGGGTGGCTATCATGGAATGGTATCTACCTGTATAAGTTGAGCTCCTGCCACCTGAGTAGGTTGAGAAAGTAGTCTTGGGTTATGAAGAGGGAATGTTTTTAGATTTGAATCTTGAAGTCAAGAGTTAAAGGGAACTCAGGCCTGATGACACTTTATTTTTGGCTTACTTTCCTAAATGTTGCCTACAGCCTATTGAGTAAGGAGATGTTTTAACAAAATGAGAAGGACTCAACTAGGTACAGCCATTCCTCATATATGGCAGAAGAGCAGAAAAATGACTCTAGCAGTTGTCATCTAGGATGCACAGAGAACACTTTAATAGTTGCCCGAGTAACTAAGTGTGACTTTGCTTCTTTTCAGAACACCTACATCTGGACCCTCAACACCCACTTGCTCCTCAAAGAAAGTCAACAGAACCAAGAAACACTTTTCTCAACTAAAAATGTTACTTAGCCAGAGTGAATCCCAAAAGAATCCAAAAACAGACTTCAGAAATTTCTTATCTTCTCTGTAAAGGATGGACGATGAAAATAGCAAATGTTGAATGGGGGAGATAGCACAATAGTTATGTAAAATGACATTCATGCTGGTGTATTGCACCAAAGTAAAGGACTATGGGGTGGGAGCAATGTTCAGGTCCTGGAACATGGTGGCAGAGGAGGACCTACGTGGGGCTTGAGAGTGTTGTGTGGGAAACAGGAATGTTTCACATGTACCAGCTACTGTATTTTACTGTCGACTGTAAACCATTAATCCTCCCAATAAAAAGAGAAAGATGGAGGCTGGGCGGTAGCGCAGCGGGTTAAGTGCACACAGCATGAAGTGCAGGGACCTGCCCCTGGTTGGAGACCCCGGCTCCCCACCTGCAAGAGGGTCGCCTCACAAGCGGTGAAGCAGGTCTGCAGGTATCTATCTTTCTATCCCCCTCTGTCTCCCCTCCTCTCCATTTCTTGGTCCTATCCAACAACAGCAATAACAGTAGCAAGTGCAACAAAATGGCAAAAAAAAAAAAAGACATTCATGCCTGAGGCTCCAAAGTCCCACATTCAATCTCCCATCTCCCATACTACCATAAACCAAAGTTAAGCAGTGCTCTTATAAAAAAAAAAAAAGTAATAATAATAATGGTACTAAAGATATATTTTTAAAAAGTCTTGGGCAACAACTTCAGTTTATTCATCAAATTCATAGAAACTAGGTTTAAGAACAATTTTTCTAGTTGAAAAACAAGATCAGAAAAAAAAACAAGTAGAACCTGAACTGGAATTGGCATATTGCACCAAAGTAAAAGACTGGGGTGGGGGTGGATGGGTGGTGAGAATACAGGTTCAAGAAGGATGACAGAGGACCTAGTGGGGGTTGTATTGTTATATGGGAAACTGGGGAATATTATGCATGTACAAACTATTGTATTTACTGTTGACTGTAAAACATTAATTCGCCAATAAAGAAATTAAAAAAAAATTTTTTTTTCTGGGTGGGAACAGATAGTATAATGGTTATGCAAAGAAACTCATGCCTGAGGCTCCAAGGACCCAGATTCAATCCCCCTTACCACCATAAACCAGTGCTGAGCAGTGCTCTGGTAAAAACAGTTTTTCTTTTTTTATTTTTATTTATTTATTTTTATTTTTTAAATTTATTTCTTTTAGGGGAATTAATGTTATACATTTAACAGTAAATACAATAGTTTGTACATGCATAACATTCCCCAGTTTCCCATTTAACAATACAACCCCCACTATGTCATTTATCATCCTTCATGGACCTGTATTCCCCCCACCCACCCACCCCAGAGTCTTTTACTTGGGTGCAATATGCCAATTCCATTTCAGGGTCTACTTGTGTTTTTTTTTCCTAATGTGTGCTTGTATAGCTATGAACTTCCCTCTTAGGACTGCTTTAGCTGTGTCCCAAATATTTTGATAGCTTGTGTCTTCATTTTCATTGAACTCTCGAAACATTTTGATTTCTTCCTTGATTTCCTCTTTGACCCAGAAGTTGTTAAGAAGTGTACTGTTGAACTTCCACATTTTGGCACTGTTACTAATCTTTTGTTGATTGTTAAGTGTTAGTTTAATTCCACTGTGGTCTGAGAAGATGCTTGGGATGATTTCAGTGCTCTTGAATTGGCTGATGCTGTCTTTGTGGCCTAACGTATGGTCTATCCTTGAGAATGATCCATGTGGATTTGAGTAAAATGTGTATTCCAGTTTCTTGGGATGAATGACTCTGAAAATGTCCCATAGTTCTAGTTTATCTATCTCTTCATTTAGCTCCCTTATGTCTTTACTGATTTTCTGCCTGGATGATCTGTCAAGTTGAGATAGTGGGGTGTTGAAGTCCCCTACTATGATTGTTACTGTTAATATATTGCTGTAGCTCTTTCAGTAGAAGTTTGATGTATTTAGATGGCTTCTCATTGGGTGCATAGATATTAATAATTGTTAAGTCCTCTTGATTGACTGATCCTCTGAGCATTAAGTAGTGTCCATTCCTATCTTTTTTAATCTTATCTATTTTAAAGTCTATCATGTCAGATATGAGAATAGCTGTTCCTGCCCCTTTTTGTGGGCCATTGGCTTGTATGATAGTTTTCCATCCTTTTACTTTAAGTCTGTGTTTATCTTGTTGAGTTAGGTGAGTTTCCTGTAGACAACATATTGTTGGGTTGTGTTTTCTGATCCATCTTCCTACTCTGTGTCTTTTAATAGGTGAATTCAGACCATTGACATTTATTGATATCAAAGATTGATGATATTTTAACGCCATTCTTGTAGAGTTTTAGAGTGTTGTGATATATGTCCTATTTGTGGTAGTCTGGGAGACCTTTCAGAACTTCTTTCAGGGCAGGCTTGGTAATGGTTGCTTCCTTCAACTGTTGCTTGTCTGAGAAGGTTTTGATGCTTCCATCTAATCTGAATGACAGTCTAGCAGGATATAGTATTCTTGGCTGAAAGCCTTTCTCATTGAGCACTCGATAGATATCTTGCCATTCTCTTCTGGCCTATAGTGTTTGTATGGAGAAGTCTGCTGCTAATCTTATGGGCTTTCCTTTGTAGGTGACTCTTTGTTTTTCTCTTGCAGCCTTGAGGATCCTTTCTTTATCCTTATTCCTTTCCAATCTAAGTATGACATGTCTTGGTGTCTTTAGGTCTCGGTTAATTCTGTTTGGGACCCTCTGGGCTTCTTGAATCTTTATGTCTTTGGTGTTGTCTAGACTAGAGAAATTTTCAGCTATTATGGCCTGGAGAATCCTTTCTTCCTCCCCTTCTCTTTCTTCCTCTGGTAAGCCAATAATGCCTATATTGTTTCTTTTGAAGTCATCCCATAGGACTCTGTTGTTGTTTTCAGCATCTCTTAATCTCTTTTTGAGATCTCTTACTTCTTTTTTAGTTGTCTCTAATTCATCCTCAATCTTGCTAATTCTGTCTTCAGCTTCATAGATTCTATTCTCTCTGCCCTCTACTGCTTTCTGGAGTTCATCTATTTTGTTGCCCTGCTCTGATACTATTTTAGCTTGTTCAGCTAGTTGCCTTCTTAGCTCAGCGATTTCAGCTTTCAGCTCTCTAATAACCATGAGATAATTAGAATTTTCTTCCATATTCTCATTTGTTGTTCCTGCATTTCTGATTACAATTTTTTCAAATTCTTTACTCACTCCTGTTATTATTTCCTTAGCTAATGTTTGGATGTTGAACTCGTTGTTTTGTGCTTCACCCTCTGGAGGACTTAGCTGGACTCTTGTCCTGGTTCGAGTCTCCAATATTTTTTCTTGTTGTTTTAACCATTTTTTATATTATGTTATGAGTTCCCTTTATCAGTACTTTTCAAATTATTGATTACTATTGCCTGGATTGACTTGTGTCTAAGTAATTTAATTAAAGGGTTTACCGTGGTGGAAGTTAACAGTTTTTCAATCCCTGAGTTGGAGCTCAGTGGTTTAAAAGCCTCTTTTTTTTTTCTTCCCTGTAGGCTATGGGAGCCTGAGGGCTTTTAAACTATCAATAGGCTTCTTAGCTTAATCACTGACTCCTGACCAAGAGATAAAACAGGGTGTGGCAGAGATAATCCAGTGGTTATGCAAAGAGACTTTCACAGCCCCTCAGCTATGCCACCAAGGTATAGGTCTTCTCCTGAGTTTCCCGGTTAGATCTCTGTCCCCTGGTGTCCCTCCCTGTTGCTGCTCTAGATTCTGAGGGTAGTAGCAATAGAGACTCAGAGTTGCACTTGGTGAGTCTCTGGGGAGTCCTTTCCTCTCTTCAGCTGTCCCCTTGTTGTGGAGCAGACTGGAGGTGGTGTCTCCACTGATAAACTGTTGAACTGTTAGCAATCACTTAATCTCTCCTTAGGCTCCTGTCTCCTCTCTGTCACCAACCACGCGTTTTTGTACTCACAGGTGATTTACTGGGTTCCTGTGGTCATTCTAGTCCTGTCTTGTTTAGGTCCGGGTGGTCTCCTTTGGTATTCCTAGTTGATCCGGGAGAGGAGAAGAGAGGAAGAGATCTGCTGCTTGTAGCTCTGCCTCCGGAAGTCTGATCGTGTTTTCTTTTCTGATCCTGTTTTTCAACTTCTGCCTGAGAGTGAGATCATCCCATATTCATCCTTCTGTTTCTGACTTATTTCACTCAACATGATTTTTTCAAGGTCCATCCATGATCGGCTGAAAACGGTGAAGTCACCATTTTTTACAGCTGAGTAGTATTCCATTGTGTATATATACCACAACTTGCTCAGCCACTCATCTGTTGTTGGACACCTGGGTTGCTTCCAGGTTTTGGCTATTACAAATTGTGCTGCCAAGAACATATGTGTACACAGATCTTTTTGGATGGATGTGTTGAGTTCCTTATCCCCAGGAGAGGAATTGCAGGGTCATAGGGTAGGTCCATTTCTAGCCTTCTGAGAGTTCTCCAGACTGTTCTCCACAGAGGTTGGACCAATTGACATTCCCACCAGCAGCAGTACAGGAGGGTTCCTTTGACCCCACACCCTCTCCAGCATTTGCTGCTGTTACCTTTTCTGATGTATGACATTCTCACAGGAGTGAAGTGATATCTCATTGTTGTCTTGATTTGCATTTCTCTGACAATCAGAGACTTGGAGCATTTTTTCATGTGTTTCTCGGCCTTTTGGATCTCTTCTGTGGTGAATATTCTGTCCAAGTCCTCCCCCCGTTTTTGGATGGGGTTATTTGTTGTCTTGTTGTTGAGTCTGGCAAGCTCTTTATATATGTTGGTTATTAAACTCTTATCTGATATATGGCATGTAAAGATCTACCATTCTGTGAGGGGTCTCTTGGTTTGGGTAGTGGTTTCTTTTGCTGTGAAGAAGCTTTTTAATTTGATGTAGACCCATAGGTTTATACTTGCCTTAGTCTTTTTTGTAATTGGATTCGTTTCATTGAAAATGTCTTTAAAATTTATGCGGAAAAGAGTTCTGCCAATATTTTCCTCTAAGTATCTGATAGTTTGTGGTCTAACATCCAAGTCCTTGATCCACTTGGAATTTACTTTTGTATTCGGTGAAATACAGTGATTCAGTTTCATTCTTCTGCATGTTTCAACCCATTGTTTCCAACACCATTTGTTGAAGAGTCTCTGCTTTCCCCATGTAATAGTCTGGGCCCCTTTGTCAAAGATTAGATGTCCATACGTGTGGGGCCTCATTTCTGGGCTCTCAATTCTATTCCACTGGTCAGTGTGTCTATTCATGTTCCAGTACCAAGAAGTTTTGATGACAGCGGCCCTATAATATAGTTTGAGTTCTGGGAGTGTGATGCCTCTGGTTCTTTTTTCTCAAGATTGTTTTGGCAATTCTAGGTCTTTTCTGGTTCCACATAAACATCTGTAGCATTTTTTCTATTCTCCTAAAAAATGTGCTTGGGATCTTGATGGGGATAGCATTAAATTTGTAGATGGCTCTGGGTAATATATTCATTTTGATGATGTTAATTCTTCCAACCCATGAACATGGAATATCTTTCCACTTCTTTGTGTCTTTTTCAATTTCTTTGAGTAGGGACTCATAATTTTCAGTATACAAGTCTTTCACTTCCTTGGCTAGGTTTACTCCTAGATATTTTATTGTTTTTGTTGCTATAGTAAAAGGAATTGTTTTCTGGATTTCAATTTCTTCTAACTTAGTGTTTGCATAGAGGAATGCCACTGACTTTTGAATGTTAATTTTGTAGCCTGACACCTTACTGTATTGCCTGATGATTTCCAAAACCTTCTTGCTAGATTCCTTAGCACTATTGCAGCCTTTAGGTCCATGATTGGTCAACAATTTGTTTGGCTTTGTATGTTAACTATTTTCATCCACCAGGTTCCAGATGCTAGCATGATGCCAATCAGACTTTCCTGGACAGACAACCCCGCCAATGTGTCCTGGAACTCCGCTTCCCCAGAGCCCTTCTCCACTAGGGAAAAAGAAAGACAGGCTGGGAGTATGGATCACCAGGCAACGCCCATGTTCAGCGGGCAAGCAATTACAGAAGCCAGTCCTTCCACCTTCTGCATCCCACAGTGACCTTGGGTCCATACTCCCAGAGGGTTAAAGAATAGGAAAGCTATCAGGGGAGGGGAGGGGCTACAGAGTTCTGGTGGTGGGAATTATGTGAAATTTTACTCCTCTTATCCTATGGTTTAGTCAGTGTTTCCTTTTTATAAATAAAATATTAAATTTAAAAAAGAAAAGAGAAATAGTCAAACACCCTACAAAAAAAAAAAAAAAAAGTCCTTAGTAAGTGGCAAAGATAAATGAGGACACTGAGTAGTAGTGATTCTTCTCCCATAACAGTTATGTCATATTCTATCAAAAGTAAATTGAAACCTTTTTTCTTTGTTTGTTTTTGTTTTTTTACCTCTAGGGTTATCACTGGGGGCTCGGTGCCTGCACTATAAGTCCACTGCTTCTGAAGGCCATTTTTTCCATTTTTATTGTTAGTGGATAGGACAGAGAGAAATTAAGAGAGGAAGGGAAGAGAAAGACACCTGCAGACCTGCTTCACCACCTGTAAAGTTTTATCCCTGCAGGTGGGGATTCAGAGAGCTCAAACTGGATCCTTATGCTTTGTACTGTCTGTGCTTCACTTGGTGCGCTACTGCCTGGCCCCCAGAAATTGAAACCTTTTTTAGGGGCACACTCAGAGATTTCTTCCAGATGCATACATCCTAGAAGAAAAAGGGTTAAGTCTGTGTGTCCTTGTTTCCCTGCAACCCTATGCATAAGTATATTGGTAAAGTCTGAACACTATTCCTATTTTGCATGCAAAAACAATACTGATGTCTTTCTGATTCAGTAAGATACCAGAATTTTCATTTTTACAACTTTCTTTGTCCCTATAACAATACTTCACCATCAGTAGCATCAGAATATAACAAAGTAACTAGCTGTCGGGGTTTTTTTAAATATTTATTTATTCCCTTTTGTTGCCCTTATTGTTTTACTGTTGTAGTTATTGTTGTTGATGTTGTCATTGTTGGATAGGATAGAGAGAAATGGAGAAAGGAGGGAAGGACAGAGAAGGGGAGAGAAAGATAGACACCTGCAGACCTGCTTCACCGTTTGTGAACTGATACCCCTGCAGTTGGGGAGTCAGGGGCTCGAACTGGGATCCTTATGCCAGTCCTTGCACTGTAGCTATCATTTTTTATGATACCCTAGGATTGTATTCAACCTGGATTTTATAAATTATTTATATAGTATCCTGGAAAGTGGCTCAGTGGATAAAACACTGAATTCTCAAGCATAAAGTCTCAAGTCCAAAGTCCTGCCATTGCATGTGCCAGAGCGATGCTCTAGTTTTCTCTCATTGCTTAGCTCATCAACAAGTCTTAAAAAAAAAGGGGGGGTGCACATGTTACAATGTGCAAGGACCCAGTTTCAAGCCCCGGTCCCCACCTGCAGGGAGAAAGCTTTGCAAGTGATGAAGCAGAGCTGCAAGTGTCTCGCTATCTCTATCCTTCTCTATCTCCTCCTCCCCTCTCAATTTCTCTCTGTCTCTATCCAATAATAAATAAAAATATATTTTAAAAAAGTAAGGGCAGGGGCTAAATAGCATAATGGTTATGCAAAGAGACTCTCTTGCCTGACACTACAATGTCCCAAGGTCAATCCTCTGCACCTGGAAAGGAGGGGAGGAAGAAGAAAGAAAGAAATCACTGAAATAAAGTAGAGATATTTCATAATCTACTCCCAAGGTTCTTTAATGCTTAAAAGTTTAAAACAAATCTTTTTTTTTTCAGTTTGAGTTTTTCAAACTAAGAGACCAACGTTATTAGACCTAGTAGCTGGCTGAAGTGAAATCACACTAACTAGTACTAGCTTCCAAGAGGTCTAATGAAAGATCATTCTGAACTCTGTAGTCTGTGAGGAACTGTTTCTTCTTCTAGCGTTTGCCCTTCTTCCGTAGCCAGTCAACAGGTCAGGTTGAAAGCTGTCAGGAGCTGCTTGTTGCTGGCTTTGAAAGTGACTGGGATCCATGTGGATTCAGTCGGCTAGGAAGGATCGTCAGTTTCCCCAATGAATGGGTACTCACGGGATGCACCACAAGAAGGTCGATCCAATGCATCCCGTGAGGAACTGTAGTGCCCAGCACAATCTTGGCTCATTATAGATAGACCTTTCTGACTAACTTCTGCTCAAATATCTTTTTCTCTTGAACTCTTGCTCTTTTGTTCACTTATTTCTTTCCATGATTATCCAGTGAAAGCCGGCTCTTTGCAGTTTTCAGAACATGTATTATTTTCTTGCCAGTTTGGGGCCTTTACACATAGTTTGGGAAACTCCAACCCTTACTGCCTGTGAGGGACTACTTTTATTACAGTGTTGTCGCCAGGCCAGGCTCTGTAGTTTGCTGTTTTGATAAGATGTTTTCCAGTTGCCTAGTTCTGTTAGGCCTGGATAAGCTCACCTGTCCTCTTTGGCCCCAGCTTTCATATTCCTAAACTACTATGCTTATATATGAATTCCAGCCTACTTGTTCCACACAAGTGGAATGAAGGTCATTTCCATCACATGACTAGGGAGTTGTTTGAATTATCTCAGTTGTAAACAAAAGACAAATCAAGAAGCTATTAAGTACCTACAAAATGTTGTCCATTCAATGCACTGAGCAATATACAACAACGGAAATCAAGCCAGAGCTCAAAAATGAACCAAAAGAATATATTAACCAAATAATGCTTAATACTGGCTCTAACTTTTCCATAATAAAAGTAATTATTTTCTAAAATGATAGAATATAAGAACTTGAGAAATCTCTTCACTGTTTCTAACCTCACTCAAGAATTCAAAGGTAGTTATTAAGCTGACAAAAATATATCTATATATACTACGATTAAGTAACATCTGAAAATACAATTGTATACCTAATTCAAATTCATTGTGGAACAAGAGCTTCAAAATTAAGTTAACAGAGCAGAGGAGATAGAATAATTGTTATACAAAAAGACTCTCATGTCTGAAGCTCTGAGGTCCCAGGTTCAATCTCTTGCACCACTAGCCAGATTTGGGCAGCATTCTTGGAAAACACACACACACGCACACACTAATGAATATAGATATAGAATATGGGTTTGAAATAAATCACACTGATATTGGGGCCTGGGTAATATAGCTCAATAACCTCAGACATACATGCCTGAGGTTCTAGGTTCCATCTCATAGGCCAGAACTCTTTATCTCACCAATAAAAATAAATAATAAATAAATAAGTAGTGACCAGAGAGGTGGCACAGTGGATAAACATTGGACTCTTAAGTGTGAAGTGCTGAGTTCAATCCCTAGCCACACATATCCCAGAGTGAAGTTCTGGTTCTCTTTCTCTCCCTACCCCTCTTTCTCTCATAAGCAAACAAACAAATAAATATTTCTAAATTAATTTCCATTTAAAAGGATTAAAAGGGTCAGAGAGATTTGGTTCACAGAGTAAGGTGTGTGCCTTGTCATGTACAGGACCCAGGGTCAAGCCCCAGTGATTCATGGGAGGTGCTGTGGGACTGGAGGAAGTTCTGTGGCTGTGGTGTCTCTCCCTCTCACTCTGGTGAGTTCTCTCTCCCCCTTTCTTATTCTATTTAAATGAAAAATCATCCCACAGAGGTGAAAAGATAAGATTACAAAATTCACACATACTTATTTTAATTCTCTGAAAGTAATTTTTTAACATTTTATTTATTTATTCATGAAGAAGATAGGCACAGAGAAAGAACCAGACATCACTCTGGTACATGCTGCCAAGGACTGAACATACTTGAGAGTCCTGTGTTTTATCCACTGAACCACCTGATAGCACTTACATTAAAAAGTTAAGTATTCTCAGTTTAAATCTTTTCCTAAGTCATATATTTTGAAAAAGGTACTAGTCCTTTGAAAAGACTCTGCCAAACTACAAAATCTGGTTAATGAAAAGATATATATATTTGTGTGTGTGTGTGTGTGTGTGTGTGTGTGTGTATAATTTATTTTTCTCTAAGGTTATTGCTGGGGTTTGGTGCCTGTCCTACAAATCCACTGCTCCTGGAGACTATTTTCCCCCTTTTCTGTTGCCCTTGTTGTTTATTGTTGTTGGATAGGACAGTGAGAAATGGAGAGAAGAGGGGAAGACAGAGAGGGGGAGAGAAAGACACCTGCAGACCTGCTTCACCACTTGTGAAATGACCCCCCCTGCAGGTGGGGAGACAAGGGCTCCAACCTGGATCCCTACACCAGTCCTTGAGCATTATGCCATGTACACTTAACCTGCTGCGCTACTACCTGGCCCCCATTTTATTTATTTATTATAGAGACAGAGATAAATTGAAAGGGAAGGGGGAATAGAAAGGGAAAGAGATAGAGACATCTGCAGCAGCACTGCTTCAGCACTTGTGAAGTTTCCTCACTGCTGGTTGAACCTGTGTCCTTGTGTATGGTGTGTGTTCAACCAGGTGCACCACTGCCCAACTCCCCAAGAAAAAGTTTTATTTGAACCAGTCAATCATTAGCAGTTACTTTCTGCTGGGGAAAAATGATACCCAGTTGGAATTAAAAAAAAAAAAAAGATAAAATTTTGTTGCTGAAAAATTCTGCTGCAATTGTAACTGCTCTGTCCATCAAAGATAAAAGCAATAAAACAAACAAAACAAAGGACCTAGAATAATCCTCTTTCTTACTCAAGATAGCCAGCACAAGTTGCAACTAACATCTCAGAGAAAATCATTAAAAATCACAAATAACCACCACGGGTCGCTAGTGCTATCAGCTAGATTAAAATGTTAGAAAATGGACATGAGGCTTACTGCAGGTATCTATCTTTCCCTCCTACTCTCAGTCTACCCCTCCTCTCTCCATTTCTCTCTGTCCTATCCAACAACAACAATGGAAAAAAATGTCCGACAGGAGCAGTAGATTCACTGTGCAGGCACCAAGCAATAATCCTAGAAGCAAAAAAAAAAAAAAAAAAAGTCGGGCAATAGTGCAGCAGGTTAAGCGCACGTGGCACAAAGCACAAGGACTGGCCTAAGGATCCAGGTTCGAGCCCGCAGCTCCCCACCTGTAGGAGAGTCACTTCACAGGCGGTGAAGCAAGTCTACAGGTGTCTGTCTTTCTCTCCCCCTCTGCCTTCCCCTCATCTTTCCATTTCTCTCTGTCTTATTCAACAAGGACGACATCAATAACAACAATAATAACTACAACAACAATGAAAAACAAGGGCAACAAAAGAGAAAATAAGTAAATAAATAAATACAAAAAAAAATCATCTCACATTCTACTTTAGTTGATGATCCATTTATTTAAAGATAGTAAAATAATGTTCCCTTCTCACTAATTTCCACTTTTTAAAGGATCCTTTCCAAAGATTTGTTTACTTAAGGAGAGAAAGACCAAACTACTGACTTGGCCATATGTGGCATTGGGAATTGAACCTGGGACCTCAGGTTTGATTAAATACCTTCATGACCATTTTTATTATTTAAAGTCACTAAATCGGGGGCAATATCGATTTGCAAGACAGTTGTGGTAGGGGAAGATGATGTGATGGTTTTGCAAACAGACTCATGCCTGAGGCTCCAAAGTCCCAGGCTCCATCCCCAGCACCACCATAAAATCCAGAACTGAACAGTGTTCTAATAAAACAAACAAGCACAGTTGTTATAAAAATCTGCGGGAGTCGGGCTGTAGTGCAGCGGGCTAAGCAAAGGTGGCTCAAAGCACAAGGACCGGGATAAGGATCCTGGTTTGAACCCCGGCTCCCCACCTGCAGGGGAGTCGCTTCACAGGCAGTGAAGCAGGTCTGCAGGTGTCTTTCTCTTCTCTTCTCTGTCTTTCCCTCCCTCTCTCCATTTCTCTCTGTCCTATCCAACAATGACAACAACAATAATAACTACAACAATAAAAAAAAACAAGGGCAACAAAAGGGAATAAATAAAATAAATATTAAAAAAAAAAACTGAATGACTGGTGTCAGCCCAACACCCTCCACCAACTTGGCTCCTTTTCCACTTATAGGATGCTGTCTACACCCCTCTATTCAGTTTCCTTCTACCTCACTATTTTTATTTTCCTCTTTTTACATTTAATGAAAAAAATTTTTTTGAGGGGGCCGGGCAGTAGAGCAGCGGGTTAAGTGCACATGGTGTGACTTCCGGAGGTGGAGCTATGAGCAGCAGATCACTTTCTCTCCTCTCCTCTCCCAGATCAACTAGGAATACCAAAGGAGACCACCCGGGACCGAAACAAGACAGGACTAGAATGACCACAGGAACCCAGTAAATCACTGGTGAGTACAAACACATGTGGCTGGTGACAGAGAGGAGAGAGGGGCCTAAGGAGAGATTAAGTGACTGCTAACAGTTCAGCAGTTTATCAGTTGAGACACCACCTCCAGTCTGCTCCACCAACAAGGGGACAGCTGAAGGGAGGAGAGGACTCCCCAGAAACTCACCAAGTGCAACTCTGAGTCTCCATTGCTACTACCCTCAGAATCTGGAGCAGCAACAGGAAGGGACACCAGGGGACAGAGATCTAACCAGGAAACTCAGAAGATCTATACCTCGGTGGCATAGCTGAGGGGCTGTGAAAGTCCCTTTGCATAACCACTGATTATCTCTACCACACCCTGCTTTATCTCTTGGTCAGGAGTCAGTGATTAAGCTAAGAAGCTTATTGATAGTTTAAAAGCCCTCAGGCTCCCATAGCCTACAGGGAAGGAAAAAAAAAAAAAAAGAAAGAGGCTTTTAAACCACAGAGCTCCAACTCAGGGATTGAAATAACTGTTAACTTCCACCACTGTGAACCCTTTAATTAACTTACTTAGACACAAGTCAATCCAGGCAATAGTGATCAATAATTTGAAAAGTACTGATAAAGGGAACTCATAACATAAAATATAAAATGGTTAAAACAACAAGAAAAAATATTGGAGAATCGAACCCAGGACAAGAGTCCAGCTAAAAATCCTCCAGAGGACAAAATAATGAGTTCAACATACAAATATTAGCTAAGGAAATAATAACAGGAGTGAGTAAAGAATTAGAAAAAATTGTAATCAGAAATGCAGGAACAACAAATGAGAATATGGAAGAAAATATTAATTATCTCATGGTTATTAGAGAGCTGAAAGCTGAAATCGCTGAGCTAAGAAGGCAACTAGCTGAACAAGCTAAAACAAAATAGATGAACTCCAGACAACAGTAGAGGGCAGAGAGAATAGAATCTATGAGGCTGAAGACAGAATTAGCAAGATTGAGGATGAATTAGAGACAACTAAAAAAGAAGTAAGAGATCTCAAAAAGAGATTAAGAGATGCTGAAAACAACAACAGAGTCCTATGGGATGACTTCAAAAGAAATAATATAGGCATTATTGGCTTACCAGAGGAAGAAAGAGAAGGGGAGGAAGAAAGTATTTTCCAGGCCATAGTAGCTGAAAACTTCTCTAGTCTAGACAACATCAAAAACATAAAAATTCAAGAAGCCCAGAGGGTCCCAAACAGAATTAACCCAGACCTAAAGACACCAAGACATATCATACTTAGAATGGAAAGGAATAAGGATAAAGAAAGGATCCTGAAGGCTGCAAGAGAAAAACAAAGAGTCACCTACAGGGGAAAACCCATAAGATTAGCAGCAGACTTCTCCATACAAACACTACAGGCCAGAAGAGAATGGCAAGATATCTATCGAGTGCTCAATGAGAAAGGCTTTCAGCCAAGAATACTATATCCTGCTAGACTGTCATTCAGACTAGATGGAGGCATCAAAACCTTCTCAGACAAGCAACAGTTGAAGGAAGCAACCATCACCAAGCCTGCCCTGAAAGAAGTTCTGAAAGGTCTCCTATAAACAACCAGACCACCACAAATAGGACATATATCAAAACACTATAAAACTCTACAAGAATGGCGTTAAAATATCTTCAATCTTTGATATCAATAAATGTCAATGGCCTGAATTCACCTATTAAAAGACACAGAGTAGGAAGATGGATCAGAAAATACAATCCAACAATATGCTGTCTACAGGAAACCCACCTAACTCAACAAGACAAACACAGACTTAAAGTGAAAGGATGGAAAACTATTATACAAGCCAATGGCCCACAAAAAAGGGCAGGAGCAGCTATTCTCATATCTGACGTGATAGACTTTAAAATAGATAAGATTAAAAAAGATAGGAATGGACACTTAATGCTCAGAGGATCAGTCAGTCAAGAGGACTTAGCAATTATTAACATCTATGCACCCAATGAGAAGCCATCTAAATACATCAAACTTCTACTGAAAGAGCTACAGCAATATATTAACAGTAACACAATCATAGTAGGGGACTTCAACACCCCACTCTCTCAACTTGACAGATCATCCAGGCAGGAAATCAATAAAGACATAAGGGAGCTAAATGAAGAGATAGATAAACTAGAACTACTGGACATTTTCAGAGTCATTCATCCCAAGAAACTGGAATACACATTTTACTCAAATCCACATGGGTCATTCTCAAGGATAGACCATATGTTAGGCCACAAAGACAGCATCAGCCAATTCAAGAGCATTGAAATCATCCCAAGCATCTTCTCAGACCACAGTGGAATTAAACTAACACTTAACAATCAACAAAAGATTAGTAACAGTGCCAAAATGTGGAAGCTCAACAGTACACTTCTTAACAACTTCTGGGTCAAAGAGGAAATCAAGGAAGAAATCAAAATGTTTCGAGAGTTCAATGAAAATGAAGACACAAGCTATCAAAATATTTGGGACACAGCTAAAGCAGTCCTAAGAGGGAAGTTCATAGCTATACAAGCACACATTAGGAAACAAGAAAAGGCACAAATAAACAGCCTGATTGCACATCTTAAAGACCTAGAAGAAGAACAACAAAGGAATCCTAAAGCAACCAGAAGGACAGAAATTACTAAAGTTAGGGCAGAAATAAATAACATTGAGAATAGGAAAACCATACAAAAGATCAATGAAAGTAAATGTTGGTTCTTCGAAAGAGTAAACAAAATTGACAAACCTTTAGCCTGACTCACAAAACAAAAAAGGGAGAAGACCCAAATAAATCAGATAGTAAATGAAAGAGGAGATATCACAACAGACACTGCAGAAATTCAACATATCATGCGAGGCTTCTATGAACAACTATATGCCACCAAGCTAGAGAACCTGGAAGAAATGGACGATTTCCTAGATACCTACCAACTTCCAAAACTAAGTAAAGAGGAAGTGGATAACATGAACAAGCCCATCACAGCTAATGAAATTGAAACAGTTATCAAAAATCTCCCCAAAAATGAAAGTCCTGGACCAGATGGTTTTACAAATGAATTCTACAAAACCTTCAAAGAAGAACTAATACCTCTACTTTTAAAAGTCTTCCAGAAGATTGAAGACACTGGAATACTCCCTGCCAGCTTCTATAAAGCCAACATCACCCTGATACCAAAAGCAGACAGGGACACAACCAAAAAAGAAAACTACAGACCAATATCTCTGATGAACATAGATGCTAAAATATTGAACAAAATTCTATCAAACTGGATACAGCAGTATATCAAAAAGCTTGTTCATCATGACCAAGTGGGGTTTATCCCAGGCATGCAAGGTTGGTTTAATATACGTAAATCAAACCATGTGATCCACCACATCAACAAAAGCAAGACCAAAAACCACATGGTCATATCAATAGATGCAGAGAAAGCCTTTGACAAAATACAACATCCCTTTATGATCAAAGCACTACAAAAAATGGGAATAGATGGAAAATTCTTAAAAGATAGTGGAGTCTATATATAGCAAACCTACACTCAACATCATACTCAATGGTGAAAAACTGGAAGCATTTCCACTCAGATCAGGTACTAGACAGGGCTGCCCACTATCACCATTGCTATTCAACACAGTGTTGGAAGTTCTTGCCATAGCAATCAGGCAGGAGCAAGGAATTAAAGGCATACAGATTGGAAGAGAAGAAGTCAAACTCTCCTTATTTGCAGATGACATGATAGTATACATGGAAAAACCGAAGGAATTCAGCAGAAGCTTTTGGAAATCATCAGGCAAAACAGTAAGGTGTCAGGCTACAAAATTAACATTCAAAAGTCAGTGGCATTCCTCTATGCAAACACTAAGTTAGAAGAAATTGAAATCCAGAAAACAATTCCTTTTACTATAGCGACAAAAACAATAAAATATCTAGGAGTAAACCTAACCAAAGAAGTGAAAGACTTGTATACTGAAAATTATGAGTCCCTACTCAAAGAAATTGAGAAAGACACAAAGAAGTGGAAAGATATTCCATGCTCATGGGTTGGAAGAATTAACATCATCAAAATGAATATATTACCCAGAGCCATCTACAAATTTAATGCTATCCCCTCATCAAGATCCCAAGCACATTTTTTAGGAGAATAGAACAAATGCTACAAATGTTTATCTGGAACCAGAAAAGACCTAGAATTGCCAAAACAATCTTGAGAAAAAAGAACAGAACTGGAGGCATCACACTGCCAGATCTCAAACTGTATTATAGGGCCATTGTCATCAAAATTGCTTGGTACTGGAACATGAATAGACACACTGACCAGTGGAATAGAATTGAGAGCCCAGAAATGAGGCCCCACACCTATGGACATCTAATCTTTGACAAAGGGGCCCAGACTATTACATGGGGAAAGCAGAGTCTGTTCAACAAATGGTGTTGGAAACAATGGGTTGAAACATGCAGAAGAATGAAACTGAATCACTGTATTTCACCGAATACAAAAGTAAATTCCAAGTGGATCAAGGACTTGGATGTTAGACCACAAACTATCAAATACTTAGAGGAAAATATTGGCAGAACTCTTTTCCACATAAATTTTAAAGACATGTTCAATGAAACTAATCCAATTACAAAGAAGACTAAGGCAAGTATAAACCTATGGGACTACATCAAATTAAAAAGCTTCTTCACAGCAAAAGAAACCACTACCCAAACCAAGAGACCCCTCACAGAATGGGAGAAGATCTTTACATGCCATACATCAGATAAGAGTTTAATAACCAACATATATAAAGAGCTTGCCAGACTCAACAACAAGACAACAAATAACCCCATCCAAAAACGGGGGGAGGACTTGGACAGAATATTCACCACAGAAGAGATCCAAAAGGCCAAGAAACACATGAAAAAATGCTCCAAGTCTCTTATTGTCAGAGAAATGCAAATCAAGACAACAATGAGATATCACTTCATTCCTGTGAGAATGTCATACATCAGAAAAGGTAACAGCAGCAAATGCTGGAGAGGGTGTGGGGTCAAAGGAACCCTCCTGTACTGCTGCTGGTGGGAATGTCAATTGGTCCAACCTCTGTGGAGAACAGTCTGGAGAACTCTCAGAAGGCTAGAAATGGGCCTACCCTATGACCCTGCAATTCCTCTCCTGGGGATATATCCTAAGGAACCCAACACATCCATCCAAAAAGATCTGTGTACACATATGTTTTTGGCAGCACAATTTGTAATAGCCAAAACCTGGAAGCAACCCAGGTGTCCAACAACAGATGAGTGGCTGAGCAAGTTGTGGTATATATACACAATGGAATACTACTCAGCTGTAAAAAATGGCGACTTCACCGTTTTCAACCGATCTTGGATGGACCTTGAAAAAATCATGTTGAGTGAAATAAGTCAGAAACAGAAGGATGAATATGGGATGATCTCACTCTCAGGCAGAAGTTGAAAAAAGGATCAGAAAAGAAAACACAAGTAGACCCTGAAATGGAACTATAATATTGCACCCAAGTAAAAGACTCTGGGGTGGGTGGTTGGGTGGGGAGAAAACAGGTCCGTGAAGGATGATAAATGACATAGTGGGGGTTGTATTGTTAAATGGGAAACTGGGGAATGTTATGCATGTACAAACTATTGTATTTACTGTTGAATGTAAAACATTAATTCCCCAATAAAGAAATAATTTTTTTTAAAAAGTGCACATGGTGTGAAGCTCAAGGACTGACTCAAGGATTCCAGTTCAAGTCCTGGCTCCCCACCTGCCACCATTGGTGGTGGGGAGGGTCACTTCACAAGAGGTGAAACAGGTCTGTAGGTGACTATCTTTCTCTCTCCCTCTCTGTCTCCCCCTCCTCTCTCTATTTATCTCTGTCCTGTCCAACAACAATGACAGCAATATCAACACAATAATAATAACAACAACAATAAACAACAAGGGCAACAAAAGAGGAAAAAATTACCTCCAGGAGCAGAGGACTTGTAGTACAGGCACTCAGCCCCAGCAATAACCCTGGAGGCAAAAAAAAGTCACAAAAATATAGTTTGATAAAGGTAACGAATAATTGAGGGATAGAGATTTATTGTTCTTGGGGTCCTTCAAGTCTCAGGTATCTGGGGTTTCATTTCCTTTTTTAAAAATTGTATTTTATTTTTTATTATCTTTATTTATTTATTGGATAGAGACAGCCAGAAATCAAGAGGCAAGGGGGTGACTGAGAGGGAGAAAGAGAGATACTTGTAATGCTGTTTCTCCACTTACAAAGCTTTCCCTTGTAGGTGGGGACTTGGGATCAGAACCTGGGTCCTTGAGCATTGTAACAAGTGCACTCAACCATGTCTGTCACCACCTGGCCTGTTTCAATTCTCTCTCTCTCTGAATACTGCTCAGCTTTGGTTTATTGTGGTGCAGGAGATCGAACCTGGAACTTTGAAGCCTCAAGCATGAGAGTCTCTCTGCATTATTACTACCCCCCCGGCCACGTTTCAGTTCTCGATATCTCACATGAGTCAAATCATTCCATGGTTGTCCTTCCTTTGCTTACTTCACTGAGAACAATCACCACCAGTTCCATGCATTTTGTCCCAAAAGACAAATAGAATTGTTTTTTTAACTGCTGAGTAGCACTCCACTGAGTATGTCCCATGATGACTTTTTATTTTATTTTTTGTATTTATAAGATTTAAATGAGTGATTTTTTTATTATTAAAGGCTTCCCCATTCCCTAATTCTATCTGACTATTCCTCATAGGGTTTTATTTTATTTTAGTTTTGGGGGGGGGGGGTGAAGGGTGACTTCTGAACTTCCTCTTCTCCACTTTGGTCATTGGTGTCTGTCCTTGCAGGTGTTCCCCGCTGTGTCTATTTTAGCTGTCATTTTACTTGTCACTCCTCTAAACACTGTGATGAATTTGTCAATAAGCTTCTTCCTTATTTCTCTGAGTTTGTTGGGATCCTCTATATTTATTTTCAATGTGGCGAACATCTCTCGGACCACCGCTAAAAGGTCTTTTTTTCTTTTTTATTATTTTAAAAATATTTATTTATTTTCCCCTTTTGTTGCCCTTGTTGTTTAACATTGTTGTGGTTATTGATGTTGTTGTTGTTGGATAGGACAGAGAGAAATGGAGAGAGGAGGGGAAGACAGAGAGGGGGAGAGAAAGACAGACACCTGCAGACCTGCTTCACCGCTTGTGAAGCGACTCCCCTGTGGGTGGGGAGCCGGGGCCTAGAACCGTGATCCTTATGCTGGTCCTTGCGTTTTGTGCCACATGCGCTTAACCTGCTGCACCACCAACAGACTCCCCTTTTTTTCTTTTTAAATATGCACTCCTTCACAAATTTGCATGTCATCCTTGCACAGGGGCCATGCTAATCTTCTCTGTATCACTCCAATTTTAGGATATGTGCTGCTGAAGCGAGCACCTAAGAGATCTTTATCAGGAGATTTATGCATTATTGGATTTGAAGTTTTCCTTGAGCTGATCTAAAGCAGTAGACAAATTATGTTGTCTTCTCATGGTTTTGTGGTTGTTTGTTTTTTCTTTTTACCAGACTACTGCTCAGGGGATTGGAATTGGGACTTTGGAACCTCAGAAAGGAGACTCTTTGTATAACCATTATGTTATCTACTCCTTGCTCTGTTTGTTCACTTTATTTATTTTTACCAGAGTACTGCTCATCTTTGAAGACTTGAAAGTCTTTTTGGGGAAGGCAATGATGCACCTGGTTAAGTGTACACACTACAGTGCACAAGGACCTGGGTTCAAGTTCCTGGTCCCCACCTGCAACAGGATAGCTTTATGAGTGGTGAAGTAACGTTGCAGTTGTCTCTGTCTGTGTGTCTATCTGCCCCTCCCAGTTTCTCTGTTTCTATCCAATAATAAATAAATAAATAAATATATACAGTGGTTCCGTTAAAAAAAAGAAAGTCTTTTTGTATAACCATTTGTTTAAATTTTTATTATTATTTGATAGAGACAGCCAGAAATCAAGAGGAAAGGGGGTGATAGAGAGGGAGAGAGACAGAGAGACACCTGCAGCCCTGCTTCAGCACTTACAAAGCTTTCCCCCTGAAGGTGGGGGTCAGGGGCTTGAACCCAGGTCCTTACACACTTTAATGTGTGTGTTCAACCAGGTGCACCACCACCTGGCTCCTTTTTGTATAACCATTATGCCATCTTCCTAGCCATTTTCATTAGGTTTAATTCTCAGCAAAGGTAATTGAGACATTAGGGTCCTGACTGGAACTGGACTACAGTCAAAGGAAGGGCACCTACTAGGACCTAGGGAACTATACCAAGTCCAGGCTGAAGCTGGCAGTAGGGCCCTAGCTAGAACTGGAAATGGGCAAGCTCTTACCTTGCACAGGCTGAGTTAGGCCTGAGCTGAGCATGGGTTGAGTTGCACTGATAGCAGTGAGCCCAGCAGGAATGCAGCTGGACTGAGATTTCATGGAATGAACCAGCAACTGGTTCATCAACAGGAGCTGATGGGCTGAGAATTGGGTGGCTTGTGCAATAAGACCCCATAGTATAATCTCCTCCTATAGTACTCCCCTCCCTGCCCCAGAACCCAGATGTGAATCCCTCTGTCCCAGCTTGTTTCTTTGTTGTTTCCATGTAGTTATTTATTTATTCCCTTTTGTTGCCCTTGTTTTTTGTTGTTGTGGTTATTATTGTTGTCGTCATTGTTGGATAGTACAAAGAGAAATGGAGAGAGGAAGGGAAGACAGAGGGGAGAGAAAGACAGACACCTGCAGACATGCTTCACCACCTGTGAAGCGACTCCCCTGCAGGTGAGGAGCCAGGGGCTCGAACCGGGATCCTTATGCCGGTCCTTGTGCTTTGCGCCATGTGCGCCTAACCTGCTGCGCTACTGCCCGACTCCCTATGTTGTAGTTTCTGTTGTGTTCATGATGAGAGCAGGCCACCATCCTACCAGAAGTTGTGAATCAGACTTCCATGCCTGTGTTCACAGGGGTCCCAATTTCAATTCCTAGCACCATCAAATGCCAGAGCTGAGCAGTGCTCTAGTCTTTCTCATGAAAATAAGACAAATCCTTTTTTTTTTTTTTAACCAGAAGTCAGTTAAAAAGAAAAGCATTATATAATTCACTTTTTTTTAAGGCACCTAGAATTCAAATTCAGAGACAAAAAGTAGTAGGTGGTAATAATAAGCAGGAGATGACAGGGAGTTAGTTATTAACTGGGAAAGACAGTGGGGAAAAAATCTAAAGATTAAAAAAAAAATCTAAAGATAAATGGTAGGAAAGGTTTCAAAACAATGTTAATCATCAATATACTTAATGCCAAAGTAACTTTAGTACTTCATTTATTTTGGCTAGAGACAAGAGATAAACTCAGAAGAAAGAAGGAGAGGGAGAGAGGTCAGGTGGTGGTGCACCTGGTTAAGCGCACATGCTATCCTGCACAAGGACCCAGGCTCAAGACCCTGGCCCCCACCTGCAGGGGAAAGCTTCAGAAGTGAAGCATCCCTGCACGTGTCTCTCTCCCTCTCTGTCTCCCCCTCCTCTCTCAATTTCTGTCTCTATCCAATAATAAATAAATTTTTAGAAACTGAGAGAGATAGGGGCCAGACGGTAGTGCAGCGGGTAAGCGCACATGGCACAAAGCTCAAGGACCGGTTTAAGGATCCCAGTTTGAGCCCCCGCTCCTCACAGGTGAAGCAGGTCTGCAGGTGTCTTTCTCTCTCCGCACATGTGATGTCAAGGACAGAACTCAGGACCTCACACCTGAGAGTTTAATGCCTTATTCACTGTGCCACCTCCCAGGCTGCCGTTACATATATTTTATCTCAATAAAAACAAAACAAAACCTGAGTATAATTTCCTTCTATAGTACCCCCCTCCCTGCCCCAGAATCCTTTAGTAGTTAAGCTACTGTGTCTTGATTTGAACATTTAAATTTCACAGTACCAGGCCAGAGATAGCTCATAGGATTGGGTAGTTTAAGTCCCCGCACCACAAAGAGGGTGCTATGGCTATGGAGAAAGTTTTGTAGGATTTCTCTTTCTCTGTCTTTTTACATGAATAGTTTTTACTGGGGGCTGGGCAAGTGGCATGTGTGGCTGTGTGCACATTACAATACACAAGGACCTGGGTTCAAAGCCCCCAGTCCCCACCTGCACTGGGAGATGCTTCATAAGAGGTGAAGGAGTGCTGCAAGTGTCTCTCCTGTTTCCTTCTCTCCCCTTCCCTCTTAATTTCTCTCCATCTCTATCCAATAAATAAAGTATATTTTTATAAAACAACTTACCTGAAGTGGTGAAATCATGCATGCACAATGCTCCAGCTTTATTAAAAAGAGCAAAAAGGGCTTGGGAGACAACACAATGATTATGTAAACAGACTTTCATGCCTGAGGCAGCAAAGGCCTCAGGTTCAATTCCCAGAACCACCATAAGACAGAGCTGCACAGTGCTCTGGTAAGAATAAAAAAATAAAAATAAAAACAAAAGGAAAGAACAAGACTGGGAAGGTAACATAGTGGTGTGCAAAAGACTTTCATGTCTGAGGTTCTGAGGTATCAGGTTCAATCCCTAGCACCACCATAAGCCATTGATCTAGTAATAATGAATTAATAAAATTCTTTTTTTTTCTTAGACAGCCAGAAATTGAGAGGGAAGGGGATGATAGAGAGGGAGAGACAGAGACACCTGCAGCACTGCTTCACCACTCACAAAGCTTTCCCCCTGCAGGTGGGGACCAAGGGCTTGAACCCAGGTCCTTGCACATTGTAACATGTGTGCTCAACCAAGTGTGCCACCACCTGGCCCCTTAATAAAATTCTTATTTAGATCTTCTAGATCTGAAATCTTCTGAAATGAAAATATAGAATATAGGCTTGACTGCAGAAAACTTACATCCACAGAAGAGTGGGAAGGAAGCACTTCAAATTAAGTAACCAGAGGTCACCGTCACCCAAGACTGCAGAACCAATGGTCCTGGCCAGAGAATAACTCCCGAAATAGGACTTGGTAGGAATTTTCTTCAAATGCCAAAAGTGATTCTTACCAAGAGTCTGACAAAACACTGCCCTAGAGTGCCACATAGGGTTCTTTTTATTTTATTTTATTTATTAACAAGCAAAATAGGAGGAGAGAAAGAGCCAGACATCACTCTGGTACGTGTGCTGCTAGGGATTGAACTCGACTTCATGCTTGAGAGTCCAATGCTTTATCCACTGCGCCACCTCCCAGACCATGCCCCATAGGTTTCTAGTGTTCCCCAATTCTGCAAGATGTGTTGAGAAGGCCTCAGCTCCGGGAATGGGTTCCAGGTACCAGGTGAGTTTGCTCACTCAAAAGATTGAACAGTAAGTAGGCTGAGTGAGGTGATTCAGCTGTTGATTCATGTTTGCAGACCACTGACTGACCATTCCCAGTGCTTTGCTGCCCTCCTGGTTCAATAATCTTTGCCTTCCTGACCCTATATTCAATTAACTAGATTAACAAAGACAATTGACACATTTTGGAAAAAAAAAAACAAACTTTATTAAGAACATGTTTTGTTGTTATCAGATAAAGCCAAAGAAAAAGGGAGTAGAGAAACAAGGCAACTTCATCTTCCTGTGTGCTGTGCTGCCTGAGAACAGACGTGTGTGAATGGCTGGAAGCACAGCTGGCAACAGAATCTCTGTACAAACAAATCCAGAACAAGGCTCCCTTCCTATACAGAAACCAGCTGGGTTTTCACTTTGAAAAGCTGTGATAAAGCACAGAAACCATGAAACAAGACTATATCTTTAGGAGCTATTCTGTAGTAGTATATAAAGCTGACTAGATCTGTGTTATTTCACACCATGTACATTTTTAGAATGGAAAATTTAAGAAGAAAAAAACATTCTAACTGTCCCAATTAGTTTCTGCTGTTGAGGTGGTTTTTGTTTTTCCTTTCTAAAGAATCAGTCTAACTGTAGTGACAACCAACAACCTAGTCTTGATCTCATTTTGCAAATCAAGATGATCTGGCTGCTGCAGCTTCTGCTGAGTATAGGTAAGAAAGGTACCAAGTCAGTGGCATCTGGACTTGCTTTCCAATGTGGAGAATGGCTGTTGGACATAGCTGATTTTCTAGCTCCCGGGTTCCCCCATGTGGTGCTTTTACTTACTGTGTCGATGGAAGAAGCAGAGGAAATGCCAGATACGGCAGGTAACCTGCTCAAATTGCCACTCCAGCTGGCTCTCTGCACTGTTTGTGGAGAAAAGAGTGATGGTATCCATTCAAACCAGAGTACCCCAATTGCATGTGTGGTGGCATGTGCTTCTCTTGAGGGACCAGACTCAAGGATGCATGATTTGCCTTGTGTACATAGTGAAGAAAATGCTTGTGGTTTTTAATTTGGTATCATAGTACCTCATCTAATTCCATTTCTTGAGAGTCTACCCTTTAGAGAGGAAGATGACTTATGCTAAGGCTTACCATGGTAACTGTCATAAGGCTGCACACACAACTTCTAAACCAGACCCTATATTATTTGCCTTTACAATCAGTAACAGGCAACAGCTGAGGGCTTATGGAGGTTTAGTGGAGTGAGGGTGGGATGCAGGTTGAGTACTATCACTTATCACAAAGCACATCAAGGTCTCTAAAAAAAAATACATTTTTATCATAAATATGTAGAGCAGATACTAGTAGTAAGTCCGTATCTAAGTCAGAAGTCTGTCTTAAGATGGTGAAAATATTTCAAACTTCTCATAGATTTCAAATCTCAGGAGATTTACAAGTTAGTTTCAAATGGAAAAAATATATACTCTTTTTGAATGGGTAAATCACTAACTTCAGCAGATCATAAGTAAGGCGGGGATGTTGGAAAAAAGTTAATACATGCATTTTTATTTTCACTTTAACAAAATTAACTTCTGTACTATACTTTCCAAACCAGATATAATTGTGCATCTGTTACCCTCCCTCTACAATGCTGAACCTTTTTCTTCAGTTTCCTATACGCAGGGGTCAAGGTGCACAGGCAGATACCCTACACCATTTCTGACGGCTACTCACGATTTCCTTGGTTAGAGGGATGCTATAAATGCTGGAGGATCTACTATTAGACATCTGTCGACCACATTACACATGAAGTACATCCATGGTTGTGTGGGTTAGATTCACAGGTAAGCTCTCTGTAGTTAATAGTTACAAGGAATCTATTATAGTTTCTGTGAGAAAAATGTGGCACATTCCAAAAGTGAACTCAAAAACTTTGGAGTACAAGCCATTTATGGAACAGAACTACCTACAATTCCCTGTTGGAGAAAGAGGTGAAATTGTTTAAAAGAACTGTCTCCAGAGCTATTAAAAATAAATCTGCCTTCTCTTTTACATTAATTCATTTTTAACTAGAATCTTTAATACCGTGAAAGAGCAAAGCCAGTCAAACTAGTGAGATAACTGGCTTGTGGGATTTAAAAGATGTTTTACTGACTATCTAATCTGATTCTGTTTATAAGGAAAAGGAAAAAAAAAAAGTATATAAAGTAATGGATGAAAAAAACATTTATCCTAAGTCATTACTGAGTACAAGTCCACAGCTTAGTAATGGGATTTAAAAATAAAGTAGCAGAGCATGCAACTGCTCTAACACACAGGGTTAGAAATAAAAGTACATTTGTTTTAGTAACTCTGTTCTATGGCTTTTGTTTGTTTCTTTGTTTTGTTTTTACCAGAGCACTGCTCATCTCTGGTTTATGGTGGTGTGGGAGATTGAACCTGGGACTTTGGAGCCTTAGGTACGAGAGTCTCTTTGCATAACCATTATGGTATCTACCCCCGCCCTAGTTTTAGTAACTCTACATACACAAATATATTATTTTCCATATCTACCCTGTAGTGTAGCACTGCTTAATTTCCAAATATACAGTCATTTCAAAAATCTCAAGGAAACATTTAAAATGTTCCAGGTTACTTTATTTAACATTAATGAATATTGTGTTTATCAGAGCTAGGGGGAAAATGCTATTATTTTTGAAATGGCTATAGGAATAATAAAAACATTATTTTACATTTCTTTTGATCCCATAGCTGACTTTATCTTAGGTGAATGAATGTTAAAAGGAGACCAATATGACAAACAGAAATCAGTTTCAGAAACAAAGTTGTCTTCTGAAGATGTCAAAATTCCTACTATTTCCAAAGCATTTTCATACTAAATACAAGTAAGACTAAGCAGCTTAATCATGGGGGACCCCTACTTAACACTCTACAGGACAGCTGGAGTGGAACCCCCTTTAGTGCTACTATAGACAAATTCCCTTCACTCTGATCTGACCCTCAAAGTCCTTTCTGCATTTAGTGTCAAACTGCTGATCGCAGAGGATAAGGAATCAAAGGCATCAATAGGTACAGAACTGCTATTTTCATCAGGGAGATGGGTGAACATGAAGATGGAACATTTAGTTCCCTCTACAGTCCAGTCCCAGCCAGAACATAATAAAGTCTCAACCAGCTCATGATTACTTCTTGACTTTTCAGAATCACATACTTTGTTTGCAATGATTAGATAATGAAGAATACAAAGAAAAAAAAATTGACAGTACATGAAGACATAGCAACGTAATTTTTCACAAGGCCCTGGATTAAAAAAAAAATACAAAAAGATCTTTTGAAAATAATCAATATTCATGAAGATATCAATACACACATCACTTTTTAAAACTAAGTCATGTTAACTTACCAATAAAATAGTAAACAAACCAACATTTCAAACAAATTTATAAATTACTTGTTTTTTTTTCTTTTGTTAGCATCACTTTCTCAATAATATACAAAAATAACGCTACAGGACTAGTCCTCTAACCTGTCTTCATCTGTACAAAGTTCTGGGCCCTGGAAAGAGACTGTTCATCAGTCTTCACTGTAGATGTCTCCCGCAAAGGGCAGATGCATGTGGCTGCCAGTGACATTGGGCAGTCGAGACAAGTCCGGCAGGCTCTGGATCCTGGACCTGAGTTCTTTGCGCACCAGGGAAACTCTGGCTAACTTGCGCTTGTATTCCTGTAACATTAAACCAATTTGATTAGCATTCTTGAAATTCAGATCAGTTATCCTAGCTAATTTTCTGCATGAGAGCTGGTACTACCTACCCTTAATTTGTGCTGGAAAAAAATTAATTACAATGTGAACTTTACAATGAAAAAAAAAAGGGACTATGTAAATATATAGCCAGGCAAACTCTATTACTTCCTGAAAAAAATGTTAAGCTTCTCTTTCATACCTGTAAAAAGAAGGTTAACAATAATATTCTTAGTATCAGTTGTCTTTGAGCTTAGATTTGAAAAATCCAAACCTAAACTGAAATTTAGCATTTCTACTGTAAATGCTTGCAGCGAACCACAGGGAAAAGTGTTAGTAGCTAGAAGAATGTTTCCACTAGAAAACAGTTGCAGGGACAGGCAACTGTCCTGTGTGGTGTACCTGGTTAAGTGCATACAGTACAGTGCACAGACCTGGGTTCAAGCTCCTGGTCCGCACTTGCAGAGGGAAAACTTCCTAAGTGGTTAAGCAAGCTGCAAGTGTCTCTCTATCTCCCTAGTCCCTCTCAATTTCTGTATCTACCCAATAATAAGTAAATAAAAAAACAGTTGCTTTAATATGTTGTTATAATTATCTTGAAACACTATTATTTTGACACTATACTACTTTGAATTATGGTGATTACTAGAAGAATCAATGAAGGTTATGCATCACTAGAAAATGAATGGGGGTGGGGGTCGGACAGTGGCATACTGGGCTAAGCACACATAGTACAAAATTTGTGCCAAGAATCCTGGTTTAAGCCTCTGGCTCCCAACCTGCAGGGGGTTGCTTCACAAATGGTGAAGCAGGTCTGCAGGTGTCTAGCTTTCTCTCTCCTCTCTCAATTTCTCTCTGTCCTATCCAATAAAATGGAAAGAATGGCTGCCAGGAGCAGTGGATTCGTAGTGCCGGCATGAAAATAAAGGGAGAGGGAAAGAGAGAGAGAGGAGATAGAAACAACACACTCCCACCCTTCCATCCAGAGAACCCTCCCAGTGCCATCCCTGTTTCCATGTGGCATCACATTTCAAACCCTGGCTCTCATGCACAGCATGGTGTGTGCTCTTCCAGGTGAGACAATTCCTAGCCAGTCATTTAATATGTTTTTTTTTTTTTTTAAATTTTTTTTTTATATTTATTTTATTTATTCCCTTTTGTTGCCCTTGTTGTTTTATTGTTGTAGTTATTATTGTTGTTGTCGTTGTTGGATAGGACAGAGAGAAATGGAGAGAGGGAGGGGAAGACAGAGAGGAGGAGAGAAAGACAGACACCTGCAGACCTGCTTCACCGCCTGTGAAGCGACTCCCCTGCAGGTGGGGAGCCGGGGTTCGAACCGGGATCCTTATGCCGGTCCTTGTGCTTTGCGCCACCTGCGCTTAACCCGCTGCGCTACAGCCCGACTCCCTAATATGTTTTTTTTAAAAAAGCATGTATCACTGTACAAACTTGATATTTTCTTTTCTTTATTATTTTTTCTTTATTTTTTATTATCTATTTATTTACTGGAGACAGTCAGAAATTGAGAGGTAAGGGGGTGATAGAGAGGGAGAGACGCCTGCAATACCAGTAGGGGTTGGGACTAAAGGCTCAAACCCGGGTCCTTGCACACTGTAACATGTGCACTCAACCAGGTATGCCACCACCCGATGCCCAAACTTCATGTTGTCAATAATGGTTCTTCAATATAACTTGTTTTTCCTTGTAATGCTAGTCACATTTTTCACTTATGTATTTTTTGAATAGAGAGCAATTGAAGGGAAGGTCACCGCTTCACTGCATCATTTCCCCCTGTAGATGAGACCAGGCTTGAACCTAAGTGCTTGCACATTGTAACACACGTGCTCAACTAGGTGTGCCACCACCTGGCCCCTCATTTTATTTTCTACACTTAAGAGATTTAGCTTGAGATGTGGTATAAGGCTTATGACAGCCAAAGGATTCTAGTATCACACATATAAAAACAAACAAACAAGACAAACAACTTAGAAAATTCTGCAAACAACCCAGGGAGTAGAAAAAAGACAATGAAGAGGTGGAATACCACAAGGCAGATCTAGAAAACAGGTACTCTTCTGGAAAGACAAGTATCATCCCTTCTTCTTCTTCTAGTATTTGCCCTTCTTCTGTAGCCAGTCAATAGCGTCAGATTGAGCCTGATGTAAAGTTTCGAGACCCCCTTTGAATCTGGAGAGGTGGCAGTCGTTGACTATGTGGGTCATAGTCTGTCTGTAGCCGCAGGAGCAGTTCTGGCTCCCCAGCGATGGAACATAGCGGTGCACTGGCCATGGCCTGTTCCATAGCGATTGAGGAGGGCCCAATCATAACGGGCTAGGTCAAAGCCGGGTTGATGCTTGCAGGGGTCTGTGATGAGGTGTTTGTTCTTGACCTCAGCTGACTGCCAACTCTGTTTCCAAGAGACTGGAACAGAGAAGTTCAGTGTAGGCATAGGGGACCAGATTGGGTGTCGAGACATCAAGCGTTGGACAGGGTGGGTGAAGATATACGCGTATATTGGCAGGTCCGGTCAAGCGTAGACGTGGGAAATGAACTTAGATGATGCCGCATCCCGACGAATATCTGGCGGGGCGATGTTGCTAAGAACTGGCAGCCATGGAACCGGGGTGGAACGGATGGTTCCAGAAATTATCCTCATGGAGGAATATAATTTGGAATCGACCAAGTGGACATGGGGGCTACGGAACCATACTGGGGCACAGTATTCTGCAGTGGAATAGCATAATGCCAGAGATGATGATCGTAGTGTGGAAGCGCTCGCGCCCCATGAGGATCTGGCCAGTCTTGCAATGATGTGATTCCTCGCGCCCACCTTTGCTGCAGTTTTTATGAGATGTTTGTGAAATGACAGAGTATCATCCCTTACCCCTGACTAAAACTGGCCTCACAAGAGTAAGTGGCTGTTAAGTCCTACAATTTGTAGTGATATCCTATTCATAAACAACTCTTTAGGGATGGGGAAGCAGCATAAAGCCAAGGCAAAAGACTTTCATGTCTGAGGCTCTGAGCTCACTCACTGCATTTAAACTAGCACATCAGAATCAGCCAGGAAAACATTCAGAGAACTCATAATTTCCAAAGCAGTTCAAGCTCTCATTACACACTAGTTAAATAAGATTCTCTGTAGGGAATGTTATGCATGAACAAACCATTGTACCTACTGTTGAATGTGAAACATTAATTCCCCAATAAAAAAAAAAAGTCAAAAAAAAAAAAAAGATTCTCTGGTGGGTCCTGGATCAGATAGACATGGTAAACAGATAATTCAATTTACATATTTTCTTCAAGTTTGGGAGACATTCTCTGCCCTAATAGTTTTCTAGTCCTATTCTCAATTCTGACACCATCTTCTCAGACAATGTTTAGTCCACCTTCTGGTTAGGTAGGTAGCAAGCTCTAGCAAAAATTACCAGTCATGGGCCCCTAGAAACATACTTAAAGTAGACTTCCTAGCTTCCATCCACCCTAAAATCCCTATTCCCATCTGCTCTATTCCACCACCAAGTTGCGACTGCTACTACAATTTCATCCTGAACTCTCTGGGGAGACAACCTTACCAGTGTGTCCTGGAACTTCACCACTACAAAGTCCTGCCCCACTAGGGAAGGACACAAACTGGGAGAGCAACCTGCCAACAACACACATTTCCAGTGGAGAAGCAATTATAGGGGGCTGGGCGGTAGCACACCAGGTTAAGTGCACATAGTATGAAGCTCAGGGACTGGAGCCATGATCCCATTTGAAGCCCCCGGCTCCCCACCTGCAGGGGGTCACTTCACGAGTGGTGAAGCAGGTCTCTCATCTTCCTTTTCCCCGTCTTCCCCTCTTCTCTCAATTTCTCTCTGTCCTATTCCAAAAAGGGGGAAATATGGCTGCCAGTAGTGGATTCATGGTGCAGACACTGAGCCCCAGCAATAACCCTGGAGGCAAAAAAGAAAAAAAAGAGGGAGAGAGAAAGAAGCAATTACAGAAACCAGACCGTCCACCTTCTGCACCCATAAAGAATTTTGGCCCATACTCCCAGATGGGGTAAATGGGAAGGTGACCAGAGGGCTCTGAACTCCAATTCCATCAGGACCCAGAGAGAGAAGGGGGGGGGGGGGAATCTACCTCTGAAAGCTGATAAACTATAAAACTATTACCTTGACATTAAAAGTAAATTTATCTACAGATTAAAAAGAATCTCCAGAAGTGACTTTTCTTTCAGAGAAACAAAATGTCACTAGGACTCTGTGAAAACCAGTGGTTTTACAGGTGGGGCAAGGTAAGGGTGGGGGCACTAATCTATGGTAGTGGGTGTGGTATAGATCGATAGCCCTATAATCTTATGATCTTAAACCATTATTAAATCATTAACTTAGCCAGTAACAGGTCAGAGCCATATTCAGCTCTGGTATATATGGCAGCACCAGGATTAAACCTGCGGTCTCCAAAATCTGCAACAGTCTGTGCTGACATTGAGTGGTCCTCTGGGTATTTAGTTAGTCCTTGAACAATCTATCCATGATTTCTACAATTTACAGATGCAAAAAACAAAAACAAAACTTTACTCACATCATAGTTCAGATGAATTCTCACTTTATAGAAACCCACCCCCAGTTCCTGACTACAATTCTCACACCTGACTCCCAACAGAGATTCTCTCTGAGCTGTTTTACTTCGTACACAAATATGTATCTGTGTCTGGTCCAAGAACAAGACACTTCTTTAAGTTGCTGTCTGTACTTCAATATCAATGAAGTAAGAGGTATGATCTGCTGAGATAGAGCTAGCTTGAAATCTGAACCACCATTAGAAGGATGCCCAGTTAAAGGTCCCAGGCTCAACCCCCAGCACCACTGTTAGCCAGAGCTGGGCAGTGTTCTAGTTAAAAACAAACAAGCAAACAAAAAGATTAGATGTGGGGGCCAGGAGATGGCACATCTGGCTAAACACTTGCATTACAGTGTGCAAAAACCCGAGTTCAAGCCCCTGGTCCCCACCTGCAGGGGAAAAGCTTCACAACTGGTGAGGCAAGGCTGCAGGTGTCTCTTTCCCTCTGTCCCCCCACAGCCCTCTCAATTGTTGTCTCTAGCCAATAATTTTTTTTAAAGTTTAGATGTTTCATTCTCTTTCATTTATGAACTCCACCTTCTGCCCCCCCCCTTTTTTTTTTTTTACCAGAGCACTACTCAGCTCTGGTTTATGGTGGGGGATTAAACCTGGACTTTGGGGCCTCAGGCATGACAGTCTCTTTGCACAGCCGTTATGCCATCTATCTATCCCTGCCCCTAGGTCCCTTTGAAGAATAAGAATATAGCTGTGCTAAGCATGACCCCAAATCTTCTTTTTAATGATTTCTGCTTTGACATGTATTTTATAATGTTTTTTGACTCTCCCAAAATGTTAACATACAAGACTTTAAGTAACTGGCTTCATCAAATACTCAGAAACTCTGATCCTGCTTCAGGGTCCATCACAATTACTGTCGTTTTGAGAATTTCATTTGATTGGAGCTCTTTGCTAGACTGAATAAAGAAATTCATTGGGAGCCAGGCAGTAGTGCAGCGGGTTAAGTGCACATGGCACAAAGCAAAAGGACCAGCTTAAGGATTCTGGTTCCCCACCTGCAGGTAGGTCGCTTCATGGGCGGTGAAGCAGGTCTGCAGGTGTGTATCTTTCTCTCCCCCTCTCTGTCCTATCCGACAAAAGCAGTAATGTCAATAATAATAACAAGGGCAACAAAATGGGAAAAATTGCCTCCAGGAGCAGTGGATTCATAGTGCAGGCACAGAGCCCCAGTGATAACCCTGGAAGAAAAAGAAAAGAATGGAAGGAAGGAAGGAATGTCAGAAATTACTATACTAAAATACAATGAAAAGTTTTATACTTTAGTGTAATAATTCTTCTCAGGACTATTAGTCTCTGATTTAAGTATTCTAAAAACAAGTTTACTTTGAAAATGTCTTATGAAATAATCCTCACCAGTTAGTTACTTACAATTCTATTTATTTATTTATTTTACCAGAGCACTGCTCAGCTCTGGCTTATGGTGGTGTGGGGGATTGAACCTAGGACTTTGGAGCCTCGGGCACTGAGAGTCTCTTTGCATAACCATGGTGCTATCTACCCCTGCCTGCCCTAAAATTCTATTAAGTTTCATTTGGACTTTACAGTGGATGTGCTGGATTCTCGGTCATAAGGTGTCAAGTTCAATCCCCAGCATCACAATGCCAGTGATACTCTGGTTACCTTTCATTTTATCATAAACAAATAAAAAGAAATTTAAAAATCAAACAATCTAAGTTATATAAATAGGGTGAGTACTGGTAAATAAGCATCCTACATTTCAAAATTTCATATAGGAGGTTTGAGTTGTGGCACACCTGGCTGAGTACACACATTATTACTAGAGTTCCCCTCTGGAGGTGAGGGGTGGGCTCACAAGTGGTGAAGCAGTACTACAGACTTCTCTACCTCCTCCTTCCCTCACAATTTTTCTGTCTCTATCCAAAATAAGATTTTGCTGCTGGGCAGGGGTAGATAGATAACACAATGGTTCTGCAAAGAGACTCTCATGCCTGAGGCTCCAAAGTCACAGGTTCAATCCCCTGTATCAGTCAGAGCTGAGTAGTGCTCTGGTTAAAAAAGGGGGGGGGGCATTTGGCATACGTGGTTGAGCACATATATTACAATGCACAAGGACCCAGTTTCAAGCCCCCGGTCCCCACCTTCTGGGGGAAAAGCTTTGTGTTGTAGGTGTCTCCCTCTATATTACCCCTGTCCCTCTCAATTTCTAGAAGTCTCTATCCAATAAATAAATAAAAATAATTTTTTTAAAAAAGGAAAAGAAAAAGAAAGTGGGGCATGGTGGTAGTACATTGAGTTAAATGCACATAGTTCGAAGAACAAGAACAAGCTCAAGAATCCTGGTTTCCCCATTCAAAAATGGGCAGAGGATATGAACAAAACATTTACCTCAGAGGAGATCCAAAAGGCTGACAAACATATGAAAAACTGCTCCCGGTCACTGATTATCAGAGAAATGCAAATTAAGACAACATTGAGATACCACCTCACTCCTGTAAGAATGGCATACATCAAAAAGGACAGCAGCAACAAATGCTGGAGAGGCTGTGGGGACAGAGGAACCCTTTTGCATTGCTGGTGGGAATGTAAATTGGTCCAGCCTTTATGGAGAACAGTCTGGAAAACTCTCACAAGGGTAGACATGGACCTTCCGTATGATCCAGTAATTCCTCTCCTGGGGTTATACCCCAAGGACTCCAACCAAAAAGAGGTATGTACTCCTATGTTCATAGCAGCACAATTCATAATAGCTAAAACCTGGAAGCAACCCAGGTGCCCAACAACAGATGAGTGGCTGAGAAAGCTGTGGTATATATACACAATGGAATACTATACAGCAATCAAGAACAATGAACCTACCTTCTCTATCTTGGACAGAGCTAGAAGGAATTATGTTAAGTGAGTTAAGTCAGAAAGATAAAGATGAGTATGGGATGATCCTACACAACAGAAGTTAAGATAGAAGATCTGAAAGAGAAAATAAAAGCAGGATCTGACTAAATTGAAAGTAGAGCACCAAAGTAAAAACCCTGTGGTGAGGGGGAGGGTGGACATGCGGCTTCCTGGGCCAGTGGGGAGTGGGTGTGGGTGGGTGGGATGGGACACAGTATTTTGGTGGTGGGAATGGTGTTTATGTACTCCTAGTAAAGTGTAGTCATATAAATCACTAGTTAATATGAAGGGAAAAATTAATTGTATGACTCGAAGTTTTTAAAACACAGACTGAGTCTTTTTCATATATAGGCTATGTATTTGATATGCGGACTCTCTCAAAAGCCTAGACCAAGTAGATCAGAAGCAACCAGTGGCACAGCTATATAAGATACTAGGTACTATACAGCAAACCCTAACAAAAGGACTTTTCAAAGTTAACCCAATTACCAAATAATGTGATGATAACATTAACTATCCATTGTCTTTTTGAACCCTAAGACAGCAGGAACCTCACATCTCCACTATAGAGCCTATATTTCCCCCAGTCCTGGAACTTTAGGATAGGGCGGCCCACTTTCCCACATGCCTCTCCCAATCCATATCAAATAATATTGCATCTGCCGATAGCAACCTAATCAACACAACGATTGCCACCTCAACATGCTTCAGCTCAGACTGTGTCCAGAGACTTCACGTGTGGAATGACAACCCTTCAGCTTCATTACTCGGGTGAGACCTTTCCTTTCATAGTATTCTCTAATCCCATCCCAGGTGGATCACTTTCTAACAAAGTCCCAAAACCTAGATATAGACCAGGTTCTGTGAGAGAGAGTATATATATGTTCACACATATCCATAAACTAGTGCAAAATATATACCTGAAAGCACAAGTACACTAGAGTTTGCAGTGAGTACCCCCCAGCACTTCCTCTCCACTATTCCAAACTTTGGGACCATGATTGCTCAACAATTTATTTGGCTTTGTATGTTAACTCTCTTTTCAGCCACCAGGTTCCAGATGCCATCAGGATGCCAGCCAGGCTTCCCTGGACTGAAGACCCCACCAATGTGTCCTGGAGCTCCGCTTCCCCAGAGACCCAGACTACTAAGGAAAGAGAGAGGCAGACTGGGAGTATGGACCGACCAGTCAACGCCATGTTCAGCGGGGAAGCAATTACAGAAGCCAGACCTTCCACCTTCTGCAACCCTCAATGACCCTGGGTCCATGGTCCCAGAGGGATAGAGAATGGGAAAGCTATCAGGAGAGGGGATGGGATATGGAGATTGGGAATTGTGTGGAGTTGTACCCCTCCTACTGTATGGTTTTGTTAATTTATCCTTTCTTAAATAAAAAATAAATAAAAAGAATCCTGGTTTGAGCCCCAGTTCCCCCACCTGTGTGTGGAGGAGTCAATTCACAAGTGGTGAAGCAGGTCCGCAGGTGTCTATCTTTCTCTCCCCTCCCCTCTCAGTTTCTCTTTGTCCTATCTAACAATGAAAAAAAATTTTTAAAAAAAGATGGCCACCAGGAGCAGCGTATTCATAAGTGCTGCCACCAAACCTCAGTGATAACCCTGGAGGCAAAAAAAAAAAGTAACAAAAAATAAATTAAAAAATTTTGCTTCCTGAGCCTTCAAAGTCCCAGGTTCAGTCCACCAACCACCATAAGCTAGGAACTGATTTCATGTAGCATGTTGTAATTCTAATGAAAATGTTCATGTGCTCACTAAATAGCAACCTGTATTTTAAATACTTCACATATTTTCATAGGTGGAGAATACTTTTGATAATGAGAATAAAGCACGGTCGACTAGAAGCAAAAGGGCTTCGGACACTCTATATAGGTGGTAAGTTTCTGTCTTTGCCACTGTGTCTCTTTTCTACTTTAAACACATACAATGAAAAAGTAAAATAGGGAAGTCACTTGGTTGCTCCACACGTTATGAGGCCCTTAGTATGTTCCACGGTACCAAATTAAATGAATGAATGAATGAATGAATAAGAAAACAAATTTCCCCACAGCATGAAGGTGACACAGTGGATAACACACTAGACTCACAAAGAAATAAGGTTCTGAGTTTGATTCTCAGCATCACATGTACCAGAGTGATGTGCTGGTTCATAAAGACAAAGAGGGAGAGAGACACACATAGAGAAACTAACTTCTCCAAGTGGGGCAAAAGGATTTCAAATCTAGTCTTGTCTTTTTGTTTTTTAATCAGAGCACTGCTCAGCTCTGACTTATGGTGGTGCAGGGGATTGAACCTGGGACTTTGGAGCCTCAGACATGAGAGTCTTTTCACATAACCATTATGCTATCTACCCCTGCCCACTAATTTGAATTTTCAGAATCCTAGGCTTAACTGTCACACTATCCTGCTTCTCAACATTTTTTACTGAAATGAGTACAGAAACCATTCTACCCAACTCAAAGTTTCTTAACATCAAATGAAGGGTCATCACAGTTGCAGAAAGGTTCCTACCTAAACATCCAAAGTCCAATAAGAAAACAGATGTGTATAACACATAAGACCGTAATATCTGCCATTAAAACATCTCTGGAACTCCCAGGAATTAATTTTCTCATGAAAAATAGCATATGGGCTTAATGAGTAATTAAAAATCCTCTAGGTATGGCTATGGGAGGAGGGGCTTCACATGTGCAATATAACTCGTTCCAGGCCAACATTTTCACCATTTCTGTTAGATAACATGGCATCTTTTCACTGTACAGGGAGTAACCCTCATACTGTCCTCCCAGGTAAACTGGAGCTCAAACCCAAGCCCCTTAAATGGTAAGGGGTACACTTTGCTGAGTGAGCTCTCTCAGCCCTTTCACTTCTCTTATTCCACTTAGCATAATCTCATCCAGTTCCATTTTCCGGCAAATGACACAATGCCAACTTTTCTTTTAAAAAATTTTTTTAATATTTTCCCTTTTGTTGCCCTTGTTTTATTGTTGTAGTTATTATTATTGATGTTACCGATGTCATCGTTGTTAGGACAAAGAGAAATGGAGGAGGGAAAAGCAGAGAGAGGGAAAGACACCTGCAGACCTGCTTCACCGCCTGTGAAGTGACCCCACACACACACAGGTGGGAAGCCGGGGGCTCAAACCAGGATCTTTATGCCGGTCCTTGCACTTCGTGCCATGTGTGTTTAACCCACTGCAATGGTAACTTTTTAAGGGACTGAGTATTCTATTGTGTCCCATAGCTTGTTTGACAGGCCACTAAAGACCATATGGTAGTGTCTGGCTTTTAACATTCAAAAAAAAGCATAACCAGCAACAGAACATTTATTATATTTATCCCGCCCTATTTGAAGACTGGTGTCTTTTTCTTTTTCTTTTCTGCCTCCAGGGTTATTGCTGGGACTCGGAATCCACTGCTCCTGGAGGCCATTTTCTCCATTGTTGCCTTTGTTGTTGATAGGACAGAGAGACAGAGAGATCAAGAGGAGGGGAAGACTGAGAGAAGGAAATACACCTGCAGACCTGCTTCGCCGCTGTGAAACGACCCCCCTTGCAGGTGGGGAGCCAGGGGTTCAAACTGGAATCCTTGAATGGGTCCTTGCACTTGGAACCATGGGTGCTTAATCTGCTGCGCTACCCCCGGCCCAGTCTTTTCTTTTTTAAACCATTTTGATCTCACTCCATTCTTGCTTCTAGTTCTGCTAACAAGTCAGTTGAAAGTCTTGCCTAAATGCCTTTCTACATAAGCCGTTTCCTGCCACCCACTCTGGCTGATTGCAAACCTGTTTCTGCATCTCTGCCGCAATTTCTGTTTCTTTCTTTCTTTTTTTCCCTTTATCTTGCCTTATGTTTCTTCTCCAAGTCCTGTCTCTGGATCAGTGCTTGTTACTAATCATTAAATTTAGTGGCTCTTGGTAATTGTTGCTTCAAATAATATGTCCTCTTCTTTTTTCATTCTCATTATTCCAAACATATATGTATAACCATTTTCCAATTTGTTCCCACAATTCTTGAGTGTCCTGGAAGGGTTTTGTCCATTCATTTTCCTTTTTTACATTTCAGCTTGTAAAGTTTCTGATTTTACAGGATTAATGAATCGTACGTTTTTCCCCTTAGTAGTTTCCACATAGTAAGCTGTCTATGAAGTCCCTTTTTTAGTTGTCTTTCTTCCTGGTTTGACTTTGACTTGTATCCAGTCCCATCTTTCCTCCTATCTACTATGGCAGTGTCTTTTCCACTAGATGTTAACATAGTCAGTTAAGTGTCAATGCTGGGCCTGCTAATTCCAAAATTTGTGTCACACAAAGTCTGTTTTTTGACCTTTGTCTCCACAAAATGATTCTTCTTGGCATGTCTTGGAATCTTTCACTGAGAACTGAAAATTATTTCATGGATTTGAGCCTACATAGTTCTTCACTGCTAACATTTTTACATTAGCCTGGCTCAGAGATGGGTTGTATTCAGGTTGTGGTAGATATATAAGGCTGAGGCTATCCTTTCTTTGTTTTTATTTACCTCATCACAAGGACTTCACCACTCTGGGACTTTTTCAAATATGGAGAGAGGGAAAAATATAATAGGACCAAAATTTCATCCAGTGCAGAAGAGGCTGGACATGGACCTGGGCCACATGCATGGTGATAGGTCTACTCTCTTAAATAAATGCAACTTCTCTTTTCTAATATGTTCAAGGCATCTGAAGACAGGTAGCATAAAAACTACAACCATTCCTAATTTTGATCAACTATGCCAAATTCCGTCTACCGTTTTCCAAAAGCATTTTGACTCCACTTCTTCTATAATCCTGACCCTTCCTTCTGCAACGTGTTAAGCTCTTATTCTTTTTGCTGACATGGAATCCAAAAACACAGAAATGCAGATGTGTTCTAACAATAATCCAGGGAAGTGAAATTACTTTCCACATTCTGGGTATTTAAGCGGAATAGCTTAACACCACATACCAGCTATTGGGTTGTCAGAAAAACCATGAACTTTTCCCGGTTTTTCTAGGAAAAGATGTGCCGTGACCTTCCTGACACCCAACGTGCTACTAGTCATGTGGCCAGTGCTTATTTCCAAAGTGATGCCAAGTCAAGTCTCTACCATACTCATTCATGTATCTTGTTTGGGGAATTCTAAATGCAAACATTCCAAGTAGAAATAGACCAGAAAAAAAAAAAAAGAAAAAAAAAAAAGGCAATGTTTGACCGGTTTCGCAATCAACGCAGACGAGCTGTAAGCAATGAGTCTCCACATCCGAGGGGGTGGCTGAGAGCCCTGATCAACTAAAGCCACCAGTGCGCATGCCTATGGAGAAGCGCTTCCTACAGCTGACAGCAGATCAGAAGAGGGTTGAGCATCCGTTTTCTCATGTCCTATTTCCTACTGATGTTCCATCAACATACTTTTCTTTTCATCAAAGAAAACACATTTAAGGATCAGGGAGGTAGCTCAGTGGAAAAACAAGTGCCTTACAAACGAAGTCCCGGGATTGAATTTTTAGTACCAGAGAATGGAGCCAACAGACCAGGAAAGTTGGACTGCAAATGTTGGAACAATACTTGTTACCTCTCAAATAAATAAGTAAATGGAGCCAGGAGATAGCACACCTGGTAAAAACAAACATTTTCACCACACACAAGGACAGTCTAAGCCCCTGGTTATGCATAGTAGCACCATGCACGGGGAAACTTCATGAATAGAGCAGTGCTGTGGTGTCTCTCCTCCACACAGTCTCTATATGGAACCAACAGGGGGAAAAAAGTCTACTAGGAACAATGAAATTGTGTAGGCTTATTAAAAAAGTAATAAGCTCAAGGACCAGCATAAGGCTCCCGGTTCGAGCCCCCCCCCCCCGCCCCCCGTCCCCCGTCCCCAACTGCAGGGGAATCACTTCACAGGCAGTGAAGCAGGTGTGCAGGTGTCTTTCTCTCCCCCTCTCTGTATTCCCCTGCTCTCTCCATTTCTCTCTGTCCTATCCAACAACGACGACATCAATAACAACTACAGCAATAAAAACAAGGGCAACAAAAGGGATTTTTAAAAAATAAAATAAAAAATTATAAAAATTGGGGTCAGGAAGTGGCTCAGCGGTTTAAAAAAAGAGGGGTTGGGCGGTAGCGCAGCAGGTTATGCGCACGTGGCGCAAGGACCGGCATTGGTATCAGGGTTCGAGCCCCGGCTCCCCACCTGCAGGGGAGTCACTTCTCAGGCAGTGAAGCAGGTCTGCAGGTGTCTTTCTTTCCCCCTCTCTGCCTTCCCCTCCCCTCTCCATTTCTCAGTGTCCTATCCAACAACGGACTACATCAACAATAGCAATAATAATCACAACAAAGGCAACAAAAGGGCAGGAAAAAAATGACCTTCAGGAGCAGTGGATTCACAGTGCAGACACTAAGCTCCAGCAATAACCATGGAGGTTTAAAAAAAAAAAAAAAAAGCATGTCTTGCATGCAGGAGGCATTGAGTTTGAGCCCTGGCACTGTGCATTACAGTTATTACTTTGGTTATCTCTCCCATTAAACTAAACTTTAAAAAGAAATATAACAACACAGCTACTTAAAAGAAAAAAAAGTCGAGTCAGGCAGTAGCACAGAGGGTTAAGCACAGGTGGCGCTAAGCCCAAGGACCGGCATAAGGATCCCGGTTCAAGCCCCCGGCTCCCCACCTGTAGGCTAGTCACTTCACAAGCGGTGAAGCAGGTCTGGTTCTCTCCCCCTCTGTCTTAAGCTTATTACTTTAATATTCTTTCATTTGCCCTATAGCTTTCAAATCTTATTTTAGCACTGTTTCTAACAATACCCTTAAGTCCAATGAACAAATTATAGTGATTCAACTGTTTCCTATACTTGCCCATTTCTCTATTTTTATACTGCTAACAAACTTCACTCGACTTCTACTGCCATGCACCATATAACGTCTTTTCGTTAATTCCTAGCAGAAAAATGCTACAAATCTCTCACCCTCCCTAATGAGCTAAGTAACTACACAAGATTTTTTTTTTTGCCTCCAAGGTTATTGCTGGGGTTCAGTGCCTGCACCATGAATCTACTGCTCCTGGAGGCCTTTTTTTCCCCTTTTGTTGCCCTTGTGGTTATTATTGTTGTTGATGTCATTTGTTGCTGGATAGGATAGAAATTGAGGGAGATGGGGAAGACAGAGAGGAGGAGAGAAAGACACCTACAGACCTGCTTCACCACCCATTAAGCGACTCCCCTGCAGGTGGGGAGCTGGGAGCTCAAACCGGGATCCCCACGCTGGTCCTTGGCGCTATGCGCCACGTACGCCCAACCTGCTGCACCACCGCCAGGATCCCCAAGATTTTTTTAAAATTTGCCTTTTCCCCCTTTTGTTGCCCTTGTTTTATTATCGTTATAACTACACAAGATTTTGAGCACTTCCAATGGCATCATTCCTTCCTGTCCTCGGGACTGTTACCTAGCCTTTATGCTTTCTCCCTCATAACTTGGCACCATCAGACTACCTAGGAAGCCTCAGAGGCATCAATAACAAACAGTAGTTGCTCAAAGGTAGTTACTTCTTTTTGCCTCAGGAGGGGTTGTAATTGCTTGATTGTAAACATTTTGTAATCAACACAAAGGGCTCCTCTACTTTCTGTAAAAGAATTCTAGCTTGAAGGATTTTCTTTGAAGCTCTACTTTCCACCTGGTAGCACTAACTCCTACTCAATCAATACTTATGCACAGGAGAGCACAATGTTATTTGTGTCTCTCATTTGATTGACAGTTCAATATAGTATGCAAGGAAAAAAGGAAGCATGCAAATCAGTAAAATGTATTAATTTTAAAGTGACTTGTTTGGGCAGTGGCACATGCTGCGGAGCACACCTGTTAACACACAGAAAGACCCAGGTTCAAACCCTGGTTCCCCATCTGTATAAGATTCTTCAAGAATGAAGTAGTGCTGCAGGTGTCTGTTTTTCATCCTCCTTTCCTCTCAATTTCTCTGTTATCAAACAAGAAATTCAAAATGACCATGCCTTGACAAAATGGTCAACTGCAGTTCTAGAAATTAGTCCTCAATAGAACACACTAAGGGAGGGGGTAGACAGCATAATGGCTATGCAAAGAGATTCTCATGCCTGAGTCTCCAAAGTCCCAGGTTCAATCCTTTGCACCATCATAAACCAAAGATGAGCAGTGCTCTAGTGTAAAAAAGAAAAAAAAAAAATTGAAGGAAGCTAATTGTTCCTAAGGTTATGAGAACTCTGGTGGCTGGGGTAGGGGTTGATAGCATAATAGTTATGCAAATAGACTGTCATGCCTTAGGCTCTTAAGTCCCAGGTTCAATCCCCTGTAATACCACTTGTGAAACTTTCCCCTTGCTGGTGGGGAGCAAGGGCTTGAACCTGGGTCCTTAGATATCATAACATGTGTGCTCAACCAGGTGCGCCACCATTGCCCCCCCCTTTAGAGAGTTTTTTTTTTTAATCTTTATTTGATAGGAAGCCAGAAATCAAGGGGAGAGGACAGGGCTTATAGAGAGGGAGAGAGACAGAGATACCTGCAGCCCTGCTTCACCACTTGTGAAGCTTTCCTCCTACAGGTGGAGACTAGGGGTTTGAACCAGGGTCCCTGCACATTATAACATGTGTGCTTAACCAAGTGTGCCACACCCAGCCCCCCCACATAATTTAACCTATCATGTGGATATTTTTTAAAAGATCCAATTATATTTAATTACATTACTTTTCTGAGTTAATTACAGAAATTGTAATTTGCACTGGCATGAACCCACTTATTTACCACCTGAAAGCCTGCTATCAATTCACTCAATACTGAGCACAGGCAGGCAGCATAATGGTTATGCAAAGAAACTCATGCCTGAGGCTCTGAGAAGTCCCAAATTCAATCCCCCACACAAGCCAGAGGTAAGCATTGCTTCAGGGAAAAAAGAAAAGGAAATATCTGTGCATCTACAAAACAAAAACCTCCAAGCAATAAATGTGAACAAATATCTTTCAGTCATGTACCTCACATTCTAGTGCAGTACAGGATAACTAAGAAATAGCTGGGGAAATAAATAGCTGAACTGGTAAAGCTTGGGACTCACATGCCTGACGGTTCTGGGTCCAGCCCTGCTGTCATGTATTCGAGAGGTGCTCTGGTATCTCTCCTGCCTAACATGTAATAAAGGTGAATGGAAGCAAAAATTGTGAAGCAGAAAACCAGAAATAAAAACCTGAAGGAAAAAGTTACCAGTCAGGGGGTTGGGCAGTGGCACATCAAGTTAAGCACATAGTACAAAGGACCTGCACAAGGATCCTGGATCAAGCCTCCTGCTCCCTACCTGCTGGTGGTGTCTCCCAGTTTTTAAAAATTATCTTTACTTATTGGACAGAGATGGCCAGAAATTGAGAGGGGGCAGATAGAGACACCTGCAGCCCTGCTTCATCACTTGTGAAGCTTTCCCCCTACAGGTGGAGGTTGGGGGGGTTGAACCTGGGTCCTTCTGCTTTGTAACATGTGCGCCCAACAAGGTGTGCCACAACCTGGTCCCCTATCTTCCCCTCCACTCTCAATTTCTCTCTGTCCTATCCAATAAGATGGGAAAAAAATGGCACCAGGAACAGTAGATTCATAGTACTGGCACTGAGTCCCAGCGATAAGAAAAAAAAAGAAAAGAGAAAGGAAGAAGAAAGAAGTTACCAGTCAGATCAAAGACTAGAACATATTAGCCAGGTACAAGAAAGCTAAGACCCTAACGTGAAAACATACTTCTCGTGCTTCAAAGAACACAATGAAGTTAAGTGGACACTCGACTATGATCTCAGGATAAAGTTCCAAAATTGTAATGACAATTATTACGATAGTTTTAAGCAGATGTATGATGAGATCTGATCCCTTGTGAAAAGATCTACCTGTCATAGCTACAGAGAAAAAGGGAGCTGAGGAGAACAGGAAGATGAGCTGTTATTCCAGGCAATCAGATAAAGGTAACTTGGCAGGAGAGGAGTTAGGAATCATATATTTAGTAGTTTCACTTTAAGAAAAAAGGCTTCACCCACAATGTTATGTACAGATTGACAGTTCTTATATCCAATTACTTTGCCTGTTATTAATGGAATGTCTGCATTAATTTGGGTAATGATCAAAAAACATACATGCTGTATTTGGGGTATGGTGCTATAAAGAGAACAATGACCCAAAAAAAAAAAAAAAACCACCCAGCATTCTATTTAAATGAAATAATAGTCTGTTCCTCCCTTCTGTAGCTTCCCCACCCCCACAAAGCAATAAAGCAGTTTACAAAAGGAGAAACTGACAGACTACTGTGAAGATTACAGCTTATGTGAAGGCTAGGAAATTATTCAAAGACATGCATAAGAACCCAAGGTCAAGATCTCAGTGTTCACAGGAGGGGAGGGAACCTTCACTAGAGGCAAAACAGCATAGCATGTGTCTCACTTTCCAGCTGCTCCTCCCTTCTCAACATCTAAACACAAAAGGAAAAATGGCTGCTAGGAGTAGAGGATTCATCATACAGGCACTAAGCAGTAACTCTGATAGTAATAAAAATAATAAAACTTTTGGAAGGTAGGAAAAACTGAAATAAATCTAAAAATAAAACTGGAAGTAACAATTGGTCCAATATAAAAGTGAATATATTCCCATGTATATATATGAAATAATATAATGGCATTTTACATGTACCGAGTCCTAATGAACCATGAATTATCAGCAATTATGGCTAATGTTATGCAAAAAGACTTTCATGCCTAAGGCTGAATCCCCTGCACCACAAGCCAGAGCTGCATAGTGGACTGGGGAAAAACAAAAATATAAGACCATTTACTATCATTTTCAAACAATTACTTAGATCTGTCATAATACTATATATAAAACATTTAAAAAACTTACTATCTTTACTTATTTATTGGATAAAGACAGCCAGAAATTTAGAGGGAAGGTGATAGAAAGGGGGAGACAAAGACACCTGCTGCCCTACTTCACTATTCATGAAGCTTTCCCCTTACAGGTGGGGATGAGGGGCTTGAACCCAGGTCCTGTGCACTATATAACATGTGTACCACCACCAGGCTCCTAAACAAAACATCTCAATGGATATTTATGAGATCACACCACTGGAACTTCCTTCAAAAGCTTGAACCTGGGTCACAAACATGGCAAAGAAGTGAGCTATTTAACTGGCCCCAAAATTATTTAAAAGCAAAAAACAGGAGGGGTGGTAGTACACCCATTTGAGTACACAAGTCACTGTGCATGGACCTGGGTTCAAGCTTCTGGCCTCCACCTACAAGGTGGGAGCTTCACATTTAGTGAAGCGGTGCTGCAGGTCTCTCTTACTCCCTAGCTCCCTCTTCTCTCTCAATTTGTCTCTATCCTAAATAAATAAATAAAACTAGAAAGAAAAGTGTTTTTTTTTTTTTTAAACCAGAGCACTGCTCAGCTCTGGTTTATGGTGGTGCCAGGGATTGAACCTACAGCCTCTGGAACTCTGGTGCTCCTGCATAAGTCTCTCTCACAAACTGCTATGTATTTCCCCAGCTCAGCACTATTGGTTTTTTTTTTTTTTCCTCCAGAGCTCTCACTGGGGTTCAGTGCCTGCATTACAAATCCACTGCTCCTGGTGGCCATTTTCCCCATTTTGTTGCCTTTCTTGTTGGATAAGACAGAGAAACAGAGAGAAAGGGAAGACAGAGAGGGGGAGAGAAAGACACCTGCAGACCTGCTTCACTAGCAGGTGGGGAGCCAGGGGCTGAGTTTTTAATGTGGCCCAAGGACTGAACACAAGGTCTCATACATGCGTGGCTGGTATGTGAGCTTTGAGCAACCACCCCAGCATGGAATTATTACACTTGTTTTTTCATCTTTGTTGATCTCATGTTGTGACAGGAACTACCAGCAGAAATATATGTATCTGGGGAGCCAGGTGGTAGCACACACCTGCTTAAGTGCTCACATTACAATGTGCAAGGACCTGGGTTCAAGCCCTTGGTCCCCACATGCTAGGGGAAACATTCATAAGTGGTGAAGCAAGGGTTGCAGGTATCTCTCTCCCTCTGAATTTGTCTTTATCCAATAATAGATATAGTCCTCCCTAGCTAAAATAAACTTTAATTCTTCTAGTCACTAGTATTTTCCAAGATATTTTAGCTTCAGCAAAATTTGTCTCACAATCTACAGATTTCATAAATCAAGTTAAGTAAGTTCTTTAATGAGTTCTGCACAGTAGCCAGAATTAACTTGTTTCAAAAGCAACAATTTGTGATTCAGAAATAATGGCTTATGATTACCAAACTTTTTTAAATGCTAATTTGGTATTTTTTTAACATTGTATTTGATAAGAGATAAAAACTGAGAGGGGAGATAGAGGAGAGAAAAGAGACACCTGTAGTACTATTCCACTGCTTGTGAAGGTTCCCTCTGCAGGTGGCAAGTGGGAGCTTGAACCTGGGTCCTTGCACATTGTAGCATGTGCTCATGTGCTCTCTGCCAGGCGAGCCACCACCCAGCCGATGACTGCTTATGTTTCCCGGTGAAATGACTCACCTGAGGGCACCTGTGTTGCCAAGAGCCAAACCCGGGTTTGAGCCCCCAGGACAGCACACGAGGAAATGACCACACTATAGCAACATTTTCTATCGTTATCTATTGCAAGAGCTTCAATGCCCGTGAGGTAGGGCTGAGAAGACAGCTTAATGGTTCTGCAAGACTTTCATGCCTGAGGCTCTGCAGTCCCATGGTCAAGTCCGCAGCACCACCATAAGCTACAGCTAGACCGTGCTCTGCTCTCTATTTCTCTTCCATTGAAATAAATTCAATGTAAATAAATAATAAGAAAAAAGAAACCTGAGATAGGGACTGGGCAGTGTGCCCAGCACATATTACCGTGCACCATGACCTGGGCTCACGATCATAGTCCCCATGAGGAGGAGGGAAACTTCCTGAGCAGATCAATGCTGGCTTCTCTCTCTCTACCCACCCTTCCCTCACAATTTCACCATCAAGATAGGAGAGGTGGGGGAAGGCAGTGAATTCATCATGCATGCAGGCACTGAGCCCCTACATTAATCCTGGTGGAAAGAGATGGGAGAGGACAAGAATAGAGACAGACAGGGTCACTGTGGAGGTGGTTCAGAATATTCAAGACAGGATTAGCATGGTTGAGACCCTGTATTCAATACTGACACCATGATAGTCCAAAGTAGTACTCTGATCACGAAGGAAGGAAGGAAGGAAGGAAGGAAGGAAGGAAGGAAGGAAGGAAGGAAGGAAGGAAGGGAGGGAGGGAGGGAGGGAGGGGAGGGGAGAGATAAAGGGAAAAAAAGTAAGAAGGGAAGGGAGAGTAAAGAGAGAGAGAAGGAAAGAAAAACAGAGCAGGGGGGATCCAGGCAGTAGCACACTGGGTTAAGTGCACAAAATATGAAGTGCAAGGACCCACACATGGATTTCCAGTTTAAACTCCAGCTCCCCACCTGCGGGCAGTGAACAGGTCTGCAGGTGTGTCTATCTTTCTCTCTTCTCCATCTACCCCTCCACACATACACACCTCTCAATTTCTCTCTGTCCTGCCCAATAAAATGGAAAAACTGACCTCCAGGAGCAGTGGATTTGTAGCCCCAGCGATAACCCTGGAGGAGGAAGAAAAAAAAAAAAAAAAAAGAGCAGAGAGCTGGAGAGAAGGCTTACTTGTCACGCACCCCACCCAGGTTCAAACCCCAGCACTGACATGGGAAGCTCTACAGCACCAGGAGGGTCCAGTGCTACAGTTTCATTTCCTCTCTCTGAACCCCTTGGTCTCTTATCTGAATTATAAGTGTTCTAGGGACAGTGAAACTACGAATGGGAGAGTTTCTAGCTACAGAGAGGACGGGACAGGAAGCAAGTGGTTGGGCCCAACACTACATGGTACTGTCACCACACTGGGAGAAGCTCCCATACTGACTTGCTATCTGTCTATCTAAAGAGAAAAAAAATTAAAAAGTTAACCTGGAGTAGTAAAATCAAACAAGTGTCAGGCTCCATCATCATACACACAATCAGTCACTTTCTCCCTCCTCTCTCTCTCTCTCTGAAGAAAAAGAACACCACTTAGCCTTGAACTAATCACTAATCTTGAACTAATCACTTATACCTGGTCACAGTTAATGTTTAAAAAAAAAAATGGGGACGGGGTAGATAGCATAATGGTTATACAAACAGATTCTCCTGCCCACACCACCATAAGCCAGAGTTGAGCAGTGCTCTGGTGTTTCTCAAAAATAAAATTAAAAATAAATAAAAAACTGAAAACTATTTGATAGCATCACTACTGATAAAAGTGTAAATCCTGACCTCTTACAATTTCATTTTAAAATAAACCGCCTGGGACTGTGTGGTGGCACACCCAGTAGAGAGCACACCTTAGTTACCATACTTAAGAACTAGGACAGGAGTCGGGTGGTAGCACAGCGGGTTAAGTGCACGTAGCGAAAAGCACAAGGACTGGGGAAAGGATCCCGGTTCGAGCCCCCGGTTCCCCCACCTGCAGGGAAGTCGTTTCACAAGCGGTTAAGTAGGTCTGCGGGTGTCTTTCTTTCCCCCCCTCTGTCCTATCCAACAATGATGACATCAATAACAACAAGGGTACCAAAAGGGAATAAATATATTTAAAAAAAAAGAAGAAGAAGAAGAACTAGGACTATGGTCCCCCCCCCCCCCCCCCCGCACGCTCCCAAAGGTGGGGAAGCTTCACAAACAGCTGCAGCAGTTCTGCAGGTCTCTCTCTCTCTCTCTCACTTCCACCTACTTCAATTTCTGTTCTATCAAATAAAATTAAAACAAAAAAAATTTAATGAAACACCTACTTCAAAGAAAAATTTCTAAGTATCTCAAATCCTTTCATTATAAATGATAATCTATATTCTGTGGAATAATTTTCTAGTTAATTAGAAACCTAAGTATCTCCCTTGTAAAAGATATTTAACATAAGTTAGGTGGCTTCTTTTTTAAATGATTCTTCTTCTTCTTCTTCTTCTAGCGTTTGCCCTTCTTCCGTAGCCAGTCAACAGCGTCAGGTTGAGCCTGATGTAAATGATAAAAACTACTAGCACCAAAAAACATCAAAAAGTTCCCAACACTATTTCAGAAGTTTTTTTTTTTTTTCTTTTTTAACCAGAGCACTGCTCAGCTCTGGCTTATGGTGGGTGGTATGAGGGACTGAACCAGGGACTTTGTAACCTCAGGCATGAGTGTCTTTGCATAACCATCATGCTATCTACCCCTGCCAAGAATAATTTTTTGAGAAGCAATAGAAAACAGAGCAACAAGATTTCAGCTTGCTGTTGTATTCTTACATGTAAAGAAAAAAAAGAGTATGCCTTTTATAGGTAAAGCCCCTGATTTTTAAATAATCCCATAATTCCATGACAGTAAGTTATTCAAACTCTGCCTCAATCTCCGTATTTATAAAATGGGAAGACTGTTTTGTGTGGGATGAAAGGAGTTGACATCTGAAGTGCTTGTCATAAAGTAAATGTTACTTCCATTAGTACTGTCAGCCTCACCATGGACAATTATGAACTATGAGCTCTTGTTGGACAGCACATAGAAATCAAGAGGGTAGCTGGCCTATTTTCTACACTTAAAAAATTCAACTCCCAACTGTTTTGAAACCAGTGATAAAATAACTTATGAGAGAGAGCAGGATAAAGTGGGATAATAAAGTTTCAAAAACAGGAGACAATACAGGCTTTGGTGTTTGATATTTATTTTTAGCAGGAAGAACATTGCTAAAGGTGATGACATCATTAGAAGATACGCCCATGTCCAACACCTGCAACAGAAGCTCAATAGATGTTAAAGAAACCGAATCAACAGAGTAAAGACAGAAATTGTATGACATTACTTACCCTTCACTCTGCTAATGATAAAATAAATAAAAAATATGTTTTAGATGTTCCATCACAAGATCAATCACTGACAAGTCAATTATCAAATGTGCCTTTGGGTAAATTAGAAATTCTCCTCCATTAATGTAAGAATTAAGAAATTATTGTAGCAGGAAACAGTTTAAACAGAAACTAAGCAACTGGAAGAATTTTAAAGTATAAAACTGAATCTGGCCAATCCATCCCTGACAATGACTAGTCAGCTCAAATGAGAGAGTGCTGTGCTGTTTGAGTCCCTGCACTACCAGGCTTTGCATCAACAGTTAACAGGTATAAAGAGGGAATGACTTTCTGTAAGGTAGTAGTAAGCTGGGAGCAAAGCAGGAATCTATTGCGTATCAGATCAGGGGTGGGGAAAAAGAGTCATTTGAAACTACCTGCCTTCCTAGGCAAAAATGAAGAGCTATTCCAGGGCAGGGAACAGGGAGATAACAGATCCAAAACAAATTCTATGGCCAAAAAAGTTTCAAAACAAAGGATTCAAAATGTAACTTACTGTGTTGACATAAATCTCTTTCACTGACACCGACCTATTAGTCCCAACAGCTATTTTCAAATTAAAAAGTTCTACATCAAAAAATGCAAACTGATTAAATACTTTAAGATATTTTAAAGCCTCTACCAAAATATCAATGAGGACTAAAGAAGGAAAAGGTTACGCACTTCCAATTTATGCTCTTTTTCGGCAAGGGCTTCCTTTTGACAACGAAGGAAATCTGCTAACATTCGAGTGAGCTGCTTCCTATCATCTATTTCTGCCGCCAATCTGCCATTATAATCTGCCAGCAACATACATGCATCCTCTACCATCTTAGAAAGTCTTTCTCCAGACTCCTTATCTAGGAAAAGCACAGGACAAGAAATTAGTACTCAAGAAAAGCAACGGCACATGCTGCTGTTTGACCCAACTGCCTCAACAACTCCAGATCCCACCTGCTTTTCTCACCTGTTATCTTGTCCAGCAGGGATACCTCTTGAACTTCCACTGGCAAAGAAGCGATCCTCTGATGAACTGCTGCATCACCTGATGCTGCATTTTCTAGATCTTGTAAGGCTCTAACAAGATCTAAAGTCTAAAGGGGGTAGACACTAGTTCAGAACCAAAATAAATGAAGCTTACAAAACAACACAAAGTTTACTTCGTATGTCATAATCCTTATTGGGCCGGTACTAGTTCAAAGCTTTAAATATAAACTTTTGAAGACAGACAAATATATCTATGAAATTACATTATGCTTGGATTAGAAATATAAAAAACAAATCCATAAGACAGCTGAGCAATGATCTTGACATTAAGAAACTAACACAGAGGGTGGGGGTAGATAGCATAATGGTTACGCAGAGACTCTCATACCTGAGGCTCTGAGGTCTCAGGTTCGATCTTCCACACCATTAAGCCAGAGCTGAGCAGTGCTCCTGACATGAAGAAGCTGACACGCTAGTGTTTAACTAGCTTCTACACTGTCTGACTGCTAGAATGATGTGACTGATCTAATCTATAACAATACTTAGAATGGTAAAGGTAAAGTGTTATAATTTCAACACAGAGAATACAAGTTTTATGTATGTACGACACAGTGGTCATTGTCATTGTATATGAGAAGGATGTTTTGACATTAAGTAAGCTATTGTGGAAACCTACTGCAACATACAAGAGTGTCCATACATTTCTAAAAGATGTGACTAATGCAGTTCTGGAATATGCTCAAATATAACATCTTCAACCACTCTAATAAGTTCAATAATAAGACCATTAAAATATCTCGAAGGATTGTGGATGCATGAACACCTAGGTTTGAGACTAGCAACTACTATAAATTCACCAATCTGGTATCTCCCATCCAAGTACTAACGAGGCCTGACCCTGCTTAGCTTCAGAGATCAGATGAGATCGGGCGTGTTCATGGTGGTATGGCCATAGACCACTAATCTGATATCTAATGTTTATATATTGCTGACCCAGAGTAAAACCTTTATCACTGATTTATTACATGGGCTATGGCTAGGAGGGAAAGACAATTCTTGTCTGGTGTATTCAAAAGAAGCAAGCAGCTTTCTAAAGCTATGCCAAAAGAGTAAAGACCCTTTCTAGTAGTCTCCATCCCAGCCTATTTTTCCATTTTGTTCCCTTTAATTCTTTTTTTTTTTTAATTTTTAAAAATTATTATTTATTTTCCCTTTGGTTGCCCTTGTTTTATTGTTTTTGTAGTTATTATTGTTGTTGATGATGTCATTGTTGTTGGATAGGACAGAGAGAAAGGGAGAGAGGAGAGGAAGACAGAGAGGAGAGAAAGAGAGACACCTGCAGACCTGCTTCACTGCCTGTGAAGCAACTCCCCTGCAGGTGGGGACCCGAGGGCTCTAACCGGGAGCATTGTGCCTGTCCTTGCTCTTCTCACCACGTGTGCTTAACCTGCTGCGCTACCGCCTTACCCCCCTTTAATTTCTAAAACTAGATTCTAGCACACTAGGATATTACTCATTCTAGGGTGAGGGTAGGTAGCATAATGGTTATACAAAGAGACTCAAATACCTGAGGCTCTAAAGTCCCATGTTTAATCACCTGCACCACCATAAACCAGAGCTGTGCAGTGCTCTGGTGTAAAAAAACAAACAACAACAAAAAACCCCCCACTAATTCTGTATTGTTTAAAATTACATCAACAGTCAAATGCTATGTTTTTGTTGAGCTAGGTATTTAGTTATTTATTTAAAAAATGCTAACACTGGGGTCTAGTTCACAACAAGTTATCAAATATGTTAAAGAATGAATGAACTGGGTCCTGGTGTTGGCACACCTGGTTGAATGCATATGTTATGATGCACAAGGACGGTTGACGTTACGATGCACAAGGACCATTGTTCAAGCCCCTAATGCCCACCTACAGGGGGAAAGCTTCCTTCTTAATTTCTGGCTGTCTCTATCCAATAAATAAAGATTAAAAAAAAAAAAATGAATGAATGAATGAATTTAACAACAAGTATACTCTACCAAGAGTGCTTTACTTCATTCTGTGGTTAGACCTGAATATTTAAAACTATTTCACTAGATGGAGGAACAGCACTACAAAGAGAGCTTAATATCAAATGACAATTAACCAGGGGAAAAATGTTTTCTTGACTGATTGATGATCTTTCTTTCTTCTCTCCCTTCTTACTCTGTCTCTCTTCTTTGCGTCACAATGTCACTGTGGTTTTGTGCTTACATAACTCCACCACAACTAATGGACTCCCCTCCCCCCCACAAGAATCCGAGACAAAGAGATCTATAGAGATCGAAAGAAAATGAATGGGGATGAGAGAAGAGGAAAGGCACCACAGCCCCACAGCCCCACTGTGCGTGAAGCTCCACTTTTGCATGGTGCTCCCAACCAAGGTCATATAGCACAGTGAAGTGTCCGCTGCACTGGATGAGCTCCCTGTTGCCCTCATGTCCTCTGTCTATAAATGTGGGCTTCAGGTAGTCCAGGAAGTGGCACACGAAGTAAAGCCTTGGACTCTCAAGCATGAAGTCCTGAGTTCAAGCCCAAATATTACATGTGCCAGAGGGATGCTCTGGTTCTCTTTCCCCCCACCCTTAAAAATAAATGAGTAAAATTCATTCTGTCTCACTAGTGCTACAACTGAGAAAAAAGAAAAAGAAACAGCCAGTTTTGGGCAATAATCAGTTGTATCTCTCTCTGAAGCACTTGTAACGGGGGAGAGTTTCAGCCAGAGTCTGGTTTCATGCAGAGCGCTCGGGCCACTCCTCCAATTCCCATGGAGCACGGCGACTTGCTAATTGCACTATAAGTTATGAAAGTTCAGCAGAAAACAGACTCTGGTGCACACACGGTGTGCTTCTGTACCATTTCTAGTCCACGTAGACATTTACCTTGTTTTATGAATATGGCTATGTCTTCATTTTTCTCCTTTTAAAATTTATCTGTCCCTCCTATATGTTTGAGACACAGAAGGAGGAATTTTTAAGACTCAATGCTCACATAATCAAAAGTTTAAAATGTCTTCCTAGAATCATCAGATGGCTAAATACCACACTGTGCCAATCAGGGACAACTATTTATTACCATTAGGATGATTTAGTCCATTTACTATTTCCATATATAACTATACAGAACTATATGAATATGCTCTTGCTACTCTAACACTCATTTTCCCCTATTAAAAAACATTTTTAAACTATCTTTCTAGGAATAGTATTTTTAGTGCATTTATAACATACAAAAAAAAAAAAAAAAAACAATAGTCTATGCAAAAAGAACCTATCATAATGGTGAATTTCTTATTATATCTAACCATACTCAGCAGTTAGAAAATCTCTGTGCTGGGAGTCAGGCAGTAGCACAGCGGGTTAAGTGCAAGTGGCACAAAGTGCAAGGACCGGTGTTAAGGATCCTGGTTTGAGGCCCATTTCCACACCTGCAGGGGAGTCACTTCACAGGCAGTGAAGTAGGTCTGCAGGTGTCTATCTTTCTCTCCCTGTCTTCCCCTCCTCTCTCTATTTCTCTCTGTCCTATCCAACAATGATGAGAGCAATAATAATAAAAATAACCACAACAACGATAAACAAAAAAAACAAGGGCAACCAAAGGGAATAAATAAATATATTTTTTAAGAAAGCTCTATGCTTTCGCTTATATGTGCAATATAAAGAACTGAAACACATGAACTTTTCTTTTTTTTAAGTAAACTGTCTTTAAGGTTTTGTGAAACTCTGGTGGTTGGTCATGGGGGGGGAAGAGAACAGATCTATGGTGGTGGGTGAGTATGGAAATACCTCTGGATGATCTTGTAAGCCATTATTAAATCACTAATAAAAATGAATTTTAAGAGAGTAGGGCGGTAGTGCAGCAGGTTAAGCACACGTAAGGATCCTGGTTTGAGCCCCCGGGTCCCCACCTGCAGGGGCAATGCTTCACAAGCAGTGAAGCAGGTCTGCAGGTGTCTTTCTTTCTTTCCTCCTCTGTCTTCCCCTCTTCTCTTCATTTCTCTGTCCTATCCAACAACAACATCAACAACAATAATAACTACAACAATAAAATAAAGGCAACAAAAGGTAATGAATATTTAAAATATATAAATAAATTTTAAAGAACTATTTTGTACTAATTATGTCTGAGAATATTATGCCTAAAATATACAGTGTAGGGTGACAGTAGTTAGCACAATGGTTATGCAAAGAGACTCTCATGCCTGAAGCTCCAAAGTCCCAGGTTCAATCCCCTGTACCACTGAAGTAAAGCTGAGCAGTGCTCTGGTATAAACAAACATCTATATAGAACTAAGTGGAGGCACACCTGGTTAAGCGTGTGCTCACGCACGCGTGCGCGCATGCGCGCACACACACACACACACACACACACACACACACACACACACACACACACTCTACAATGTTAAAGGACACAGGTTTGAGCCCCCACCACACCTACAGAGGGAAAGCTTTGCAAGTGGTGAAGCAGAGCAGCAGGTGTCTCTCTCGCTTTCCCTCTCTATCTCTCCCTTTTCGCTTGATGTTTGGCTGTCTCTATCCAAAAAATTAAATACACACACACACACATACAGTGTACTAAATAAAACTAAAGTACAAATACTAGACTTGTTAAAAAAAAATACATATCGGGAGATTCGACTTCCAGAGGCGGAGCAACAAGCAGCAGATCAATTCCTTTCCTCCCCACCCCTCCCCTCTCCTCTCCCCTCTCCTCCTTTCCCTCCCCTGCCCTCCCCTCCCCTCCCCTCTCCTCTCCTCTCCTCGATAAACTAGGAATACCAAAGGAGACCACCTGGGACTGAAATAAGACAGGACTAGAATGACCACAGGAACCCAGTAAATCACTGGTGAGTACAAACACGTGTGGCTGGTGACAGAGAGGAGAGAGGGGCCTAAGGAGAGATTAAGTGACTGCTAACAGTTCAGCAGTTTATCACTTGAGACACCACCTCCAGTCTGCTCCACCAACAAGGGGACAGCTGAAGGGAGGAGAGGACTCCCCAGAGACTCACCAAGTGCAACTGAATCTCCATTGCTACTACCCTCAGAATCTGGAGCAGCGACAGGAAGGGACACCAGGGGACAGAGACCTAACCAGGAAACTCAGAAGACCTATACCTCAGTGGCATACCTGAGGGGCTGTAAAAGTCTCTTTGCATAACCACTGGATTATCTCTGCCACACCCTGCTTTATCTCTTGGTCAGGAGTCAGTGATTAAGCTAAGAAGCCTATTGATAGTTTAAAAGCCCTCAGGCTCCCATAGCCTACAGGGCAGAAAAAAAAAAAGAGGCTTTTAAACCACTGAGCTCCAACTCAGCGATTTAAATACTATTGAAAAAACTGTTAACTTCCACCACTGTGAACCCTTTAATTAACTTACTTAGACACAAGTCAATCCAGGCAATAGTGATCAATAATTTGAAAAGTACTGATAAAGGGAACTCATAACATAATATAAAAAATAGTTAAAACAACAAGAAAAAATATTGGAGACTCGACCAGGACAAGAGTCCAGCTAAAAGTCCTCCAGAGGGTGAAGCACAAAATAACCAGTTCAACATCCAAACATTAGCTAAGGAAATAATAACAGGAGTGAGTAAAGAATTTGAAAAAATTGTAACCAGAAATGCAGGAGCAACAAATGAGAATATGGAAGAAAATACTAATTATCTCATGGTTATTAGAGAGCTGAAAGCTGAAATCGCTGAGCTAAGAATGCAACTAGTTGAACAAGCTAAAACAGTATCAGAGCAGGGCAACAAAATAGATGAACTCCAGAAAACAGCAGAGGGCAGAGAGAATAGAATCTATGAGGCTGAAGACAGAATTAGCAAGATTGAGGATGAACTAGAGACAACTAAAAAAGAAGTAAGAGATCTCAAAAAGAGATTAAGAGATGCTGAAAACAACAAGAGTCCTATGGGATGACTTCAAAAGAAACAGTGTACACATTATTGGCATACCAGAGGAAGAAAGCATTTTCCAGGCCACAGTAGCTGAAAACTTCTCTAGTCTAGACAACATCAAAGACATAAAAATTCAAGAAGCCCAGAGAGTCCCAAACAGAATTAACCCAGACCTAAAGACACCAAGACATATCATACTTAGAATGGAAAGGAATAAGGATAAAGAAAGGATCCTGAAGGCTGCAAGAAAAAAACAAAGAGTCACCTACAAAGGAAAACCCATAAGATTAGCAGCAGATTTCTCCATACAAACACTACAGGCCAGAAGAGAATGGCAAGATATCTATCGAGTGCTCAATGAGAAAGGCTTTCAGCCAAGAATACTATATCCTGCTAGACTGTCATTCAGACTAGATGGAGGCATCAAAACCTTCTCAGACAAGCAACAGTTGAAGGAAGCAACCATCACCAAGCCTGCCCTGAAAGAAGTTCTGAAAGGACTCCTATAAACAATCAGACCACCACAAATAGGACATATATCAAAACACTATAAAACTCTACAAGAATGGCGTTAAAATATCTTCAATCTTTGATATCAATAAATGTCAATGGTCTGAATTCACCTATTAAAAGACACAGAGTAGGAAGATGGATGAGAAAACACAACCCAACAAAATGCTGTCTACAGGAAACCCACCTAACTCAACAAGACAAACACAGACTTAAAGTGAAAGGATGGAAAAATATCATACAAGCCAATGGCCCAAAAAAAGGGCAGGAGCAGCTATTCTCATATCTGACGTAATAGACTTTAAAATAGATAAGATTAAAAAAGATAGGAATGGACACTAATTAATGCTCAGAGGATCAGTCAGTCAAGAGGACTTAACAATTATTAACATCTATGCACCTAATGAGAAGCCATCTAAATACATCAAACTTCTACTGAAAGAGCTACAGCAATATATTAACAGTAACACAATCATAGTAGGGGACTTCAACACCCCACTCTCTCAACTTGACAGATCATCCAGGCAGGAAATCAATAAAGACATAAGGGAGCTAAATGAAGAGATAGATAAACTAGAACTATGGGACATTTTCAGAGTCATTCATCCCAAGAAACTGGAATACACATTTTACTCAAATCCACATGGGTCATTCTCAAGGATAGACCATATATTAGGCCACAAAGACAGCATCAGCCAATTCAAGAGCATTGAAATCATCCCAAGCATCTGCTCAGACCACAGTGGAATTAAACTAACACTTAACAATCAACAAAAAATGAGTAACAGTGCCAAAATGTGGAAGCTCAACAGTACACTTCTTAACAACTTCTGGGTCAAAGAGGAAATCAAGGAAAAATCAAAATGTTTCGAGAGTTCAATGAAAATGAAGACACAAGCTATCAAAATATTTGGGACACAGCTAAAGCAGTCCTAAGAGGGAAGTTCATAGCTATACAAGCACACATTAGGAAACAAGAAAAAGCACAAATAAACAGCCTGATTGCACATCTTAAAGACCTAGAAGAAGAACAACAAAGGAACCCTAAAGCAATCAGAAGGACAGAAATCACTAAAGTTAGGGCAGAAATAAATAACATTGAGAATAGGAAAACCATACAAAAGATCAACGAAAGTAAATGTTGGTTCTTCCAAAGAGTAAACAAAATCGACAAACCTTTAGCCAGACTCACAAACAAAATAGGGAGAAGATCGGATACTAAATGAAAGAGGAGATATCACAACAGACACTGCAGAAATTCAACATATCATGCGAGGCTTCTATGAACAACTATATACCACCAAGCTAGAGAACCTGGAAGAAATGGACGATTTCCTAGATACCTACCAACTTCCAAAACTAAGTAAAGAGGAAGTGGATAACATGAACAGGCCCATCACAGCTAATGAAATTGAAACAGTTATCAAAAATCTCCCCAAAAATAAAAGTCCTGGACCAGATGGTTTTACAAATGAATTCTACAAAACCTTCCAAGAAGAACTAATATCTCTACTTTTAAAAATCTTCCAGAAGATTGAAGACACTGGAATACACCCTGCCAGCTTCTATGAAGCCAACATCACTCTGATACCAAAAGCAGACAGGGACACAACCAAAAAAGAAAACTACAGACCATTATCTCTGATGAACAGAGACACTAAAATATTGAACAAAATTCTATCAAACTGGATACAGCAGTATATTAAAAAGATTATTCATCATTACCAAGTGGGGTTTATCCCAGGCATGCAAGGTTGGTTTAATATACGTAAATCAATCCATGTGATCCACCACATCAACAAAAGCAAGACCAAAAACCACATGGTCATATCAATAGATGCAGAGAAAGCCTTTGACAAAATAAAACATCCCTTTATGATCAAAACACTACAAAAAATGGGAATAGATGGAAAATTCCTCAAGATAGTGGAGGCTATATATAGCAAACCTACAGCCAACATCATATTCAATGGTGAAAAACTGGAAGCATTTCCCCTCAGATCAGGTACTAGACAAGGCTGCCCACTATCACCATTACTATTCATCATAGTGTTGGAAGTTCTTGCCATAGCAGTCAGGCAGGAGCAAGGAATTAATGGCATACAGATTGGAAGAGAAGAAGTCAAACTCTCCTTATTTGCAGGTGACATGATAGTATACATAGAAAAACCTAAGGAATCAGGTGTCAGGCTATAAAATTAACATTCAAACTCAGTGGCATTCCTCTATGCAAACACTAAGTGAGAAGAAATTGAAATCCAGTAATCAGTTCCTTTTACTATAGCAACAAAAACAATAAAATATCTAGGAGTAAATCTAACCAAGGAAGTGAAAGAGTTGTATACTGAAAATTATGAGTCACTACTCAAAGAAATTGAAAAAGACACAAAGAAGTGGAAAGATATTCCATGTTCATGGGTTGGAAGAATTAACATCATCAAAATGAATATATTACCCAGAGCCATCTACAAATTTAATGCTATCCCCCCATCAAGATCCCAAGCACATTTTTTAGGAGAATAGAACAAATGCTACAAATGTTTATCTGGAACCAGAAAAGACCTAGAATTGCCAAAACAATCTTGAGAAAAAAAAAAAACAGAACCGGAGGCATCACACTCCCAGATCTCAAACTATATTATAGGGCCGCTGTCATCAAAACTGCTTGGCACTGGAACATGAATAGACACACTGACCAGTGGAATAGAATTGAGAGCCCAGAAATGAGGCCCCACACCTATGGACATCTAATCTTTGACAAAGGGGCCCAGACTATTACATGGGGAAAGCAGAGTCTCTTCAACAAATGGTGTTGGAAACAATGGGTTGAAACATGCAGAAGAATGAAACTGAATCACTGTATTTCACCAAATACAAAAGTAAATTCCATGTGGATCAAGGACTTGGATGTTAGACCACAAACTATCAAATACTTAGAGGAAAATATTGGCAGAACTCTTTTCCACATAAATTTTAAAGACATGTTCAATGAAACAAATCCAATTACAAAGAAGACTAAGGCAAGTATAAACCTATGGGACTACATCAAATTAAAAAGCTTCTTCACAGCAAAAGAAACCACTACCCAAACCAAGAGACCCCTCACAGAATGGGAGAAGATCTTTACATGCCATACATCAGATAAGAGTTTAATAACCAACATATATAAAGAGCTTGCCAGACTCAACAACAAGACAACAAATAACCCCATCCAAAAATGGGGGGAGGACTTGGACAGAATATTCACCACAGAAGAGATCCAAAAGGCCGAGAAACACATGAAAAAAATGCTCCAAGTCTCTGATTGTCAGAGAAATGCAAATCAAGACAACAATGAGATATCACTTCACTCCTGTGAGAATGTCATACATCAGAAAAGGTAACAGCAGCAAATGCTGGAGAGGGTGTGGGGTCAAAGGAACCCTCCTGCACTGCTGGTGGGAATGCAAATTGGTCCAACCTCTGTGGAGAACAGTCTGGAGAACTCTCAGAAGGCTAGAAATGGACCTACCCTATGACCCTGCAATTCCTCTCCTGGGGATATATCCTAAGGAACCCAACACATCCATCCAAAAAGATCTGTGTACACATATGTTCTTGGCAGCACAATCTGTAATAGCCAAAACCTGGAAGCAACCCAAGTGTCCAACAACAGATGAGTGGCTGAGCAAGTTGTGGTATATAGACACAATGGAATACTACTCAGCTGTAAAAAATGGTGACTTCACCGTTTTCAGCTGATCTTAGATGGACCTTGAAAAAATCATGTTGAGTGAAATAAGTCAGAAACAAAAGGATGAATACGGGATGATCTCACTCTCAGGCCGAAGTTGAAAAACAAGATCAGAAAAGAAAACACAAGTAGAACCTGAAATGGAATTGGCATATTGCACCCAAGTAAAAGACTGGGGTGGGTGGGTGGGGAGAATACAGGTCCATGAAGGATGATAAATGACATAGTGGGGGTTGTATTGTTAAATGGGAAACTGGGGAATGTTATGCACATACAAACTATTGTATTTACTGTTGAATGTAAAACATTAATTCCCCAATAAAGAAATAAATTTAAAAAAAAAATTTTTAAAAAAAGGGCAACAATAAAGGAAAATAAATATTAAAAAAAAAAAAAAAGATATCGGGAACTGGGCAGTAGCACAGTGGGTTAAGCACACGTGGCTCAAAATGCAGGGACCAGTGTAAGGATCCCTGTTCAAGCTCCCCACCTGCAGGGGAGTCACTTCATAGGCGGTGAAGCAGGTCTGCAGGTGTCTTTCTTTTCCCCTCTCTGCCTTCCCCTCCTCTCTCCATTTCTCTCTGTTCTTTCCAACAACAACAATAATGACTACAACAAACAAGAGCAACAAAAGGGAATAAATTTTTTTTAATTAAAAAAAAAAAAAGATTCATGGTTCAAGAGTTGGCACAGTGGATATGACTTTGTACTCTCAAGCTTGAGGTCCCATGTTCAATTCCTGGCAGCACATGTACCAGAGTGATGTCTGGTTCTTTCTCTTTCTCTCTCTTATTTCTCATGAATAAATAAAATTTTTAAAAATAATTATAATATTTCTTTACAAAATATGAATTCCTAATGTGATACTCATCACACTACACTAAACAAAAGCAGTTAACTAGGAGACAAACAGATAAGCCTGTATCTTATACTCAGAGAATAAAAAGCTACTTACAGAAGTAAAACACTGGCATTAATAAAGTTTGGTGGCCACATGAAGCCACAGCAATTTAACTTTTAACAGAGGAAAACTTCTACCTGTGGCGGTTCACTTGGTGATCCCAGGGAAGAGCAGTTCTCATTTTCATCTACTTTGATCTGGTCATAAGTTCGTTTCCTAGGCTTTTTATCACCATCTGAATTCAAAGTAGTTAAACATTAATGAAAGAACACATTTGGATTAAAAGAGTATGATCAGAGATTATATACTTACACAGAGCTTGTTTAAGCTGCTCTAATACATCATTTTCATAAACAGACCTTTCTTCCCAAATAGATAAAACTCGTCCAAGGTGCTTCTTACAACTTTCATCAGTTTCACTAAAGAAAAATATTAACAGTAAAAATGCCCAAGGTTATTGAAAAGGTCATAGTAATTTTTTTAGAATACAAGACATTTATTTCCTAAAAATAACTGTCCAAACATCCACTAAGCATTACTTTGTGCCCAACAGGGATGATCAATACACACTTACTTCCTGCTTTCCTTAAAAAACATACATTATTATAAAACAAAACAAACAAAAACCTGTATATAACAGTTAAAAGCTATTAGGAACAAATGTTCCCTTTGCTTCCCTCCCCACCCCATCCCAACCCAACTACAAATGCAAAATAGGTGCCACAAAATAGAATGAGTGGGACCAGGCGGTGGTGCACCTGGTTAAGCACTCACATTACAGTGCACAAGGACCCAGGTTCAAGCCCCTGGTCCCCATCTGCATGGGGAAAGTCTCACAAGTGGTGAAGCAGAACTCCAGGTATCTCTCTCCCCTCTCAATTTCTCTCTGTTTCTATCCAATAATAACAAAACAGCAAATATATCAGCACAGAGAGAGAGAGTGTTGCATGAGATAAGAGTGGAGAATGAGTTAAAATGGTAATTACTTGAGTGGATAGCTTGAGAAATGGAGTTGTCGTGCAAAGACAGCAAAAGCTTGAGGAGGACAAAGTTTGCCAGAGAGCAAGCATGTGCGTTTAGGGGCCCAACAGGTGTGCAATAAATAGTGTGAAGACTATGGAGAGTGAGGTCCATAATTCGATCTCTAACACTGCATATATCAGAGTGGTACTCTGGTGTTGTTAGTATTCTCTCTCCTCAAAAATAAATAAGAATTTAAAGATAAATAAAAGTATAAGCTCAGTATCAGACACACTGAATTGAGGGATCTGGAATAATACAAGAAATTCATAGACAACTGAACATACATGTCTGAAAGGAAAATTTTCTCACATGAGTATAAGATTAAAAAGAGTTACTAGGCTGTAGTACAACTAAATACATGTAGTATATGAAATCATTCAGAGGACAAGTGAAAACTATGATCCCAGAGAGTTCAGAATTGAATTCTAAGAAACTAACATCTAAAAAGATAATGAAAGATAGTATGAAAATGAGCTATTAGAAAGCAAAAGCTTTCACACAGTAATTTCTGAAAATGTATCTCCGGTGACATATTCTTGAATTGTTCAACACAGATAGCCTTTCACATCCAAAGAATCATCAAATACTGGGGTTTTCTATACAAAATGTGTCAGCTTGCCTCAGTACAGGCTTCTACACATTATGATTATACTAAGTTAATAGTCTCTATTTCCAAGACAATCAAAAAAATGATGACAGATACCTGCATATTTAGAAAACCTTTAAATCACTATAAGCACTGTAAGGGAAAGTGTACTGAGTATTAATTAATCCAAAAATATTAATTGGAACATTAATTGACTTCCAATTTTTCAGTTCAATATCATCATTCACTGGGAATGAAGTCTGTTCCAAGATGGCAAGTTACTTTTGCTCTTAAGAGAAAGCTACTAATTATAATTAATTCAACTACTCCAACTGTCCACATTAGTCAACAGTTAAGTAATACCTTTCTTCACAAAAATTAACAATGTATAGATATAGACTTCCTGAGGTGGGCAGGGCTACAGAGTAGCAGCAGCTGTGTCTCTCCCCTCCCTGGTCAACTAAGAGTAGCAAAGAAGATCACCTGAGAACACAAGACAAGACTTGGAATACTCTGGGGACCCACCAAGTCACAGGTTAGGAGTGAATAATTAAGCTAAAAAATCTACTTGTGGTTAAAAAGCCCACAGGCTTCCAGAGCCTACAGGGAAGATAAAGAACAAAAGAAAGTGTAACTGCCACCATGATTCACCTCAAGGATTGAGAACAATGAAACAACTGTTAATTTCCACAACTGTGAACTCTTTAAGTACCTTACTTAGACACAAGTCACTCCAGGCAAATGTGATTAGTGGATTAAATAGTACTGAGAGAGGTATCTCATAACACACTATATACAATGGTTAAACCAAGAAGAAACATGGGAGGAATGAACTAGGACAAAAGTCCAGATAAACCTTCCCCCAAAGGGTTTTGAGGACAAGATCCAAACACTAGTTGAGGTCTTAGTCAAAGGAGTGAGGAAAGAGTTTGAAAATAATATCATCAGAAAAGGGGAAACAGCAAATAAGGCTCCAAAAGAAAACACTATCTTGAGCTAATTAGAGAGCTAAAAGCTGAAACAGCTGAGCTAAGATCATAACTAGCTGATCAAGCAAATACAGTATCAGAACAGGGCAACAAAATAACTGAGCTACAGAAAACAACAGAGGGGAGAGAGAATAGAATAAGTGAAGCAAAAATCAGAATTAGCAAGATTGAGGGTGAATTAGAGAAAACTAAGAAAGAAGTAAGAGATCTCAAAAAGAAATTATAAGATACTGAAAACAGCAACAAAGACATATGGGATGACTTCAAAAGAACTAATATATGCATTATTGGCTTACCAGAGGAAGAAAGAGAGGGAGGGGAAGAAAGCATTCTACAGGACATAAAAGCTGAGAACTTCTGTAGTCTAGATAACGTAAGACATGAAGGTTCCCCCACCTGCAGGGGAGTCACTTCACAGCCAGTGAAGCAGGTCTGCAGGTGTCTATCTTTCTCTCCCCCTCTCTGTCTTCCCCTCCTCTCTCCATTTTTCTCTGTCCTATCCAACAACATCAATAGCAACAATAATAACTACAACAATAATAAAAACAACAAGGGCAACAAAAAGGAAAATATATATATATATATATATAAAAGACATGAAGGTTCAAGAATTTGAGAGCCCAAACAGAATTAACCCAGACTTAAAGGCACCAAAATACAATATATTTAGAATAAAAAAGAAAATAAAAAGGATAGGGAAAGAATCTTGGACGCTACAAGAGAAAAACAAAGAGTCACCTACAAAGGAAAACACATAAGATTAGCAGCAGATTTCTCTAGAGTACAGACCAGAAGAGAATGGCAATATACATATCAAGTGCTTACTGAGAAAGGCTTTCAAACAAGACTACTGTATCCTGCTAGACTATCATTCAGACTAGATAGAGGCATAAAAACCTCCCTTCTCAGACAAGCAACAGTTGAAGGAATCAACTATAACCAAGCCTGTGCCCTGAAAGAAGTTCTGAAAGGACTCATAAACAATCACAGAATCATAAAAATGCCATAAACCAGAACACTCTAAAATTTTAGAATAATGGCATTAAAATATCTTCATTCTATAATATCAATAAAGGCACAGAGTAGGAAGATGGATCAGAAAACATAACCAAGGGAGTCAGGCGGTAGCGCAGTGGGTTAAGCGGACAACGTGCAAAGCGCAAGGATCCCTCTTCAAGCCCCCAGCTCCCTACCTGCAGGAGAGTTGCTTCACAGGCAGTGAAGCAGGTCTGCACATGTCTATCTTTCTCTTCCCCTCCTCTCCATTTCTCTCTGTCCTAACAACGATGACATCAATAACAACAACAATAACTACAACAATAATAAAAAACAAGGGAGAGTCCGGCAGTAGTGCAGTGGGTTAAGTGCAGGTAGAACAAAACGCAAGGACCCATGTAAGGATCCCGTTTCGAGTCCCGCCTCCCCACCTGCATGGGAGTTGCTTCACAGACAGTGAAGCAGGTCTACAGGTGTTTATCTTTCTCTCTCCCATCTTCCCCTCCTCTCTCCATTTCTTTCTGTCCTATCCAACAACGACAACATCAATAACACTAACTACAAGAACAAAGGAAAAATAAATAATTTAAAAATGAAAACACAACCCAAACATATGTTGTCTGCAGGAATCCCACCTAACTCAACAAGACAAACAGACTCAAAGTGAAAGAATAGAAAACTACCACACAAGCCAATGGACCACAAAAAAAGAGGCAGGAACAACTATTCTCAATCTGACACAATAGGCTTTAAAATAAATGAAATTGTGAAAGATAGGGATGGACATCACTTAATGCTCAAAGGATCAGTCAATCAAGAAGTTCTAATGACTATTAACATCTATGTACCCAATTAGAGGCCATCTAAATACATCAAACATCTACTGAAAGGGCTATAGCAATATATTAACAGCAACACATTAATAGTAGGGGATTTCAACAACCCTCAGATGTTAGACCAGAAACTATCAAATACTCAGAGGAAATTTATATGGAGAATTTATATTTCCATATAAATTTTAAAGGCATCTTTAATGAAACAAATCTAATTTTTTTAAAAAGTTGAATAATAAACACAAAGCAGAACTTAGACTGGGTCTGGTGTTTTGCACCAAAGTAAAGGGCTCTTAGGTAGGGTGGAGGGTTCAGGTCCTGGAACACGATGGCACAGGAGAACCTAAAGGGGGTTGAATTGTTATATGGATAACTGGATAACTGAGAAATGTGAACAGGGTAGGTGGCATAATGGTTATGCAAAGACTCTTGTTCCTGAGGCTCCAAAGTCTGGGGTTCATGGTGAATTGACCTTCTTTATCCCATCTTGGATGGAGCTTGAAGGAATCATGTTAAGTGAGGTAAGTAAGAAAGAGGATGAATATGGGATGATCTCACAGAAGTTGAAAAATAAGATCAGAAAGGAAAACTCTAAGCAGAACTTGAACTGGAGTTGGTATATTGTACCAAAGTAAAAGGCTCTGGGGTGGGGGTGGGGCTGGGGTGGGGAGGAGGGTTCAGGTCCTGGAACAGGATGGCAGAGAAGGACCTAGTGGGAGTTGTATTGTTATGTGGAAATGTTATGCATGTACAAACTATTGTATTTTACTGTTGACTGTAAATGATTAATCCCCCAATAAAGAAATTAAAAAATAAACAAGATAAATTAACACATATAAAATGTCACAAGTCTTTACAAGTAAAAACTTCAAAGAGATGTAGACCCTGGTTGGATTTTTTCCCCTTCATTTTAGCAATTTAAGGTAAATGTTAACAAACTGATGACTTATCATGAGTTTAAGTCCGACTACTTCGTACATAAAATAATGATCATACCTTGAAACATGCTTAAAAGCCTCCACAATCACTGGTGCAAAATCTTTTGTAAACTCTGGGCCCTTCCGTTTGCTGTTCTGAATGACATCATTGGCTAGGTAGAGAAAAGTAAGCTTCCTATTTGGTTTGGCTGAAAGAAAAAAGGGGGGAAGTATCTATTTAAATATCATCACTTTAGTCTTTCTCCTTCCCCTCCTGTGCCAGCTATCCACATGCAATCACCAACTTTCAGACATGATGTTTTCTGCTTTATCTAAAATTCCAATTGTGTGTCGTATGCTTTACATTGGTTTGTTCTAGCCCTCCCCCGCCAAGAGAATTGGATCAGTCCTGTTAATTTCGCGGGCCTGTTTGGCCCCGCCCCAAGGAACCCCGAGAGAGGGGTTCCTGAGTGAGAGAGCTCCTGAGATCGAGAGGAAGAGAGAGAGGGCCAGAGGGTTCCTGAGTTCGAGAGTTTCAGGGTTACAGAGTAAGAGAGAGTTCCACAGTGGAAGAGTTTCAGAGTTCGAGAGTTCCAGAGTTGCAGAGTTACAGAGTAAGGGAGAGTTCCTGAGTTGGAGAGTAAGGGAGAGGGTTGCTGAGTTCGAGAGTAAAAGAAAGAGTGCTTGCACCGCCGCAAAGAGACAGCGGAGTTCTGTTTGGTGATTAGTTTGTCTTAGTTTGTGAATCGTTGTTCCTGAATAAAGAAAAACAGCTTCCCTGCCCAGCCGTTGTCTCCGCGTCTCTGTTACCCGCCGTGAAGCCAACCCGCCCGGCAAGAGCCTTACGAATTTTAACAACAATTGTGCTCTGATGAAATTCACTGAGATATTTTTTTGTAGTATCTATTTTCTTGGGGAGAGCCAATTCCCTGAGACCAGGTCACCATAGCTCTGCCCCCAGAAATCACCTGATCATGTCACTAAAACAAATTGAATTTATCATGATTTTAATACCGAAGTTGACTTAAAAAAGAAAAATCAATCACCGTTACTATAAAATGAAAAATGTGAAAGCGTAAAATGAGTTGAGACACCACTTCAAATACATAATTTTGTTTATGAAATAAAGATTTGCCAGTTATAGAGTAAATGTTAAGGACACCAAATTAAAGACACCACTTCAAAGCTCAGATTACAGAATTAACCTTGACCAGAAATATATGCACCTGTTTACTACATTCAAATTGAGTCGTTATCCTTAAAATGCAGACAAAATTCCAACTATGAGATAAGACATTTTTAATATCCTAGTTGGCACAGTTATACTAAAAATAACTGACACACCCACATATAAATTAGTTCATTAAACATAATCTTGGGGTTTTTTTTTGTTTGTTTGTTTGTTCTGGTTGTTACTGTTGAGGGTTAAATCTCATTCATGTGAGAAACTGCTCTACCACAAAGCTGCAACCACAGCCCCTCACTGAACATCTTTTTTTTTTTTTAACCAGAGCACTGCTCAGCTCTGGCTTATAGCGGTGTGAGGGATGTGAACCTGGGACTTGACTCAGACATGAAAGTCTCTTTGCATAACCATTATGCTATACCCTCACCCTCTTTTTTAAAATATATTTATTTATTTTCCCTTTTATTGCCCTTGTTGTTTTTCATTATTGTTGTAATTATTGTTGTTGTTATTGATGTCATCGTTGTTGAATAGGACAGAGAGAAATAGAGAGAGGAGGAGGAGACAGAGAGGGGGAGAGAAAGCCAGACACCTGCAGACCTGCTTCACCGCCTGTGAAGTGACTCCCCTGTAGGTGGGGAGCCGGGGCTCGAAGCGGGATACTTACTCTGGTCCTTGCACTTTGCAGCACGTGCGCTTAACCAGCTGTGCTACCGCCGGACTCCCAACTAGAAATAAATTTGCAGGAGTCGGGCAGTCTTAAGGATCCGGTTCGAGTGCCCGGCTCCCCATCTGTAGGGGCGTCCCTTTACAGGCGATGAAGCAGGTCTGCAGGTGTCTTTCTCTCCCCCTCTCTGTCTCCCCTCGTCTCTCCATTTCTCTCTGTCCTATCCAACAACGACATCAATAACAACAATAATGACTACAAGAATAAAACAAAGGCAACAAAAAGGAATAAATATTAAAAATCTAAAAAAAAAAAAGAAAAAAGTAATTTGCTCAGAATGTCACATATCATGTGGCATCCAGCTGCAAACAGGTTAGAGGACTTGCATAATAACTGACAATCTAGTGCCCTGTGCCATGGAAACAGGCCACTGCACTAAATTTAAGGCAAAAATTTGAGAAGGCTGCTTCTGGGCTTCTAGGTCTGAGTGCTCAATTTATGGGTTTAAGTATTCAAGATATTGAAAGCCACTGATTTTTTTTTTCTTAGTATTATGATAGAGAAATAGGGTGAGAGAAAGAGAGGCTTACAGCACTGCTCCACAGCTAGTGAAGCTTACACACACACACACACACACACACACAAACTTCCCCCCTTCATACTCAAACCCGGATCCTTGCACAGCAGTTTTGTTTGTTTCAGAAAACTAGTTACCCAACCTTCTCACCAAAAAAGCAACTTTGAAAATGGCAAGTTTCCCTAATATTCAACCTTGTCTCATTTTTTTTTTTGCTTGCTCCTACTCAAGAGAAAAATCCCACCCAGTGCAGTGACTCACACTTTCCATGTGAGGATGTGAAATTATGCCCCTGAAATGATAGTTTTGTAAAGCACAACTAATAAGAACTAAACAGGGTTAGAAAGACAGCATAATAGTTATGCTGATGACTTTCATGCTTGAGGCTCCAGGTACAATCCCCATCACCACCATAAGTCAGAACTGAGCAGTGTTCACATCTCTACGTATATATCTCTTTCCTTCTGTATCTCTCAATCAAATATTTTTAAATAATATTAAAAATATAATAAAATAAAAGTGAATAAAACAGAAGAAAATCCCAACATTCAAGTGTCTGCCGTAACATCAGAGTCCTTTTAAACCTTACATTACAATTCTGAGAGAATACCTAGTTCTTCTGAATGGGTTCAAGCAACAGGTTCCTTATCCTAATAGGGCCACTTATTGAGCTTTTACTGTGGGTCACTATTTTAAGCACTTGACATATATTAGTTAATGCAACCTGAATAATGCAGGGTGCCATTATCATTTTCATTTTGCTGCTGCACAGACATCAGAAAGTTATCTGCTCACAATGAAAATCGGGGGGGGGGGGGGGGGGACAAGGCAGGATTTGAATACAAAAGAATCTACCTCCAGGGAGTCGGGCTGTAGCACAGCGGGTTAAGTGCAAGTGGCGCTAAGCTCAAGGACCGGTGTCAGGATCCCGGTTCGAGCCCCCGGCTCCCCACCTGCAGGCAGGTCCCTTCACAGGCGGTGAAGCAGGTCTGCAGGTGTCTGTCTTTCTCTCCCCCTCTCTGTCTTCCCCTCCTCTCTCCATTTCTCTCTGTCCTATCCAACAACAACGACATCAATAATAACTACAACAATAAAACAACAAGGGCAACAAAAGGGAATAAATAAATAAAAGTATCTTAAAAAAAAAAAAAGAAACATTTAAAAAAAAAAAAAGAATCTACCTCCAAAACACTCCCTCTAAAAAAAAAAAAAAAAAAAAAAAAAAACTCCCTCTTTGTGTTCTCACAGCTGCCAGCTAACTCTTTAAAATAATTATTTTTATTTATTCATTTTAATGAGAGAGAAAGAAGAGGGCTGGACTCAACTCTGGTTTATGGTGGTGGTGCTGGGGACTGGATCTAGGTAGGGCCTCAGAGCCTTGGGCAGAGCTGCCTCCCCAGCCCTCCAGACTTTTAAAAGGGAAAGCTAAAAAAAAAAAAAAAAAAAAAAAAAAAAGGGAAAGCTACAGCATCAGGGCTTCATGCAGTGTGGTGAAGGCCAGCTTGAACTTTCTAGTCTAATGAATAAAAATGTTTTCTGGTGGTCTGGGAGGTGGTGCAGAGGGTAACGCACTAGATTCTCAACAATGAGGTCCTGAATTCAATCCGGGGCAGCACATGTACTAGAGTGATGATGTCTGGTTCTTTCTCTCCTATCTTTGTCATAAAGAAAGAAAGGCCAGGTGGTGGTGCACCTGGTTAAGCACTCACATTACAGTGTGCAAGGTCCTGGGTTCAAGTCCCTGGTCCCCACCTATAGGGGGAAAGCTTCATAAGTGGTGAAGCAGGGCTGCAGGTGTCTCTCTGTCTCTCCCCCTCCTCTCAATTTCTCTGTCTCTAACAAATAAGCAAATAAATAAAATATAAAAAATAAGTAAGACCCCATACCTATGGACATCTAATCTTTGACAAAGGGGCCCAGACTATTACATGGGGAAAGCAGAGTCTCTTCAACAAATGGTGTTGGAAACAATGGGTTGAAACATGCAGAAGAATGAAACTGAATCACTGTATTTCACCAAATACAAAAGTCAATTCCAAGTGGATCAAGGACTTGGATGTTAGACCAGAAACTATCAGATACTTAGAGGAAAATATTGGCAGAACTTTTTTCCGCATAAATTTTAAAGACATTTTCAATGAAACGAATCCAATTACAAGGAAGACTAAGGCAAGTATAAACCTATGGGACTACATCAAATTAAAAAGCTTCTTCACAGCAAAAGAAACCACTACCCAAACCAAGAGACCCCTCACAGAATGGGAGATCTTTACATGCCATACATCAGGTAAGAGTTTAATAACCAACATATATAAAGAGCTTGCCAGACTCAACAACAAGACAACAAATAACCCCATCCAAAAATGGGGGTAGGACATGGACAGAATATTCACCACAGAAGAGATCCAAAAGGCCGAGAAACACATGAAAAAATGCTCCAAGTCTCTGATTGTCAGAGAAATGCAAATCAAGACAACAATGAGATATCACTTCACTCCTGTGAGAATGTCATACATCAGAAAAGGTAACAACAGCAAATGCTGGAGAGGGTGTGGGGTCAAAGGAACCCTCCTGTACTGCTGGTGGGAATGTAAATTGGTCCAACCTCTGTGGAGAACAGTCTGGAGAACTCTCAGAAGGCTAGAAATGGACCTACCCTATGACCCTGCAATTCCTCTCCTGGGGATATATCCTAAGGAACCCAACACATCCATCCAAAAAGATCTGTGTACACATATGTTCTTGGCAGCACAATTTGTAATAGCCAAAACCTGGAAGCAACCCAGGTGTCCAACAACAGATGAGTGGCTGAGCAAGTTGTGGTATATATACACAATGGAATACTACTCAGCTGTAAAAAATGGTGACTTCACCGTTTTCAGCCGATCATGGATGGACCTTGAAAAAATCATGTTGAGTGAAATAAGTCAGAAACAGAAGGATGAATATGGGATGATCTCACTCTCAGCCCGAAGTTGAAAAACAAGATTAGAAAAGAAAACACAAGTCGAACCTGAAATGAAATTGGAGTATTATACCAAAGTAAAAGACTCTGGGGTGGATGGGTGGGTGGGGAGAATACAGGTCCATGAAAATGATGAATGACATAGTGGGGGTTGTATTGTTAAATGGGAATCTGGGGAATGTTATGCATGTACAAACTATTGTATTTACTGTTGAATGTAAAACATTAATTCCCCAATAAATAATTAAAAAAAAAATAAGTAAGTCAATAAATTTTTATAAAAATGTTTTCTGCCGAAGTCGGGCGTTGCGCAGCGGGTTAAGCGCAGGTGGCGCAAAGCACAAGGACCGTCATAAGGATCCCAGTTCGAGCCCCCGGCTCCCCACCTGCAGGGGAGTCACTTCACGGGCGGTGAAGCAGGTCTGCAGGTGTCTTTCTCTCCTCTCTGTCTTTTCCTCCTCTCTCCATTTCTCTCTGTCCTATCCAACAACAATGATATCAATAATAACTACAACAATGAAACAACAAGGGCAACAAAAGGGAGTAAATAAATAAATAAATATAAAAATTTTTTTGAATGTTTTCCGCATTCAGGTTTTAGGTTACATATACAAATCTTACTTAGGTCCAACAAAATAGCCCATGTGGACAGTGCACTTGTTTTGGAATGTGCATGACCCAGGGAACAGAGAAAGTATCATGATGAGCCCAGTCTCCAAAGACTATGTGGAAACCTGAGCACTGTGCTATCTTTATCTAAACAGTCAGCTTAGGGGCAGAGGTAGACTGCATAATGGTTATACAAACAGACTCTCATGCCTGAGGCTCCAAAGTCCCAGGTTCAATCCCTGCACCACCATAAGCCAGAGCTGACCAGTGCTCTGGTAAAATAATAATACAAATTTAAAAAAAAAGGGGGGGGGGGTCCAGTCAGCTTGGTGACTCACTAGTGACAACCACAAACAGGTAACAGAAATTCCTTCACAATTAAAATCAGGAATAAAAACTATTCATCTGGGGCCGGGTGGTGGAGCACCTGGTTGAGCGCATGTGTTACAATGTCCAAGGACCTGGGTTCGAGCCCCCAAGTCCCCACTTGCAAGGGGAAAGCTTCACAAGTGGTGAAGCAGTAAGTACTGCAGGTATCTCTGTCCCTCCCTCTCTCTCTACTTCCTCCTTCCCCTCAATTTCTGGCTCTCAAATAAAGATAATACAAAATTAAAAGAATTACTCTTTAAAAAGGGGGGTGGGGGGAGCCAAACGATAGTTCAGTGGGTTAAGTGCAGGTGGTGCAAAGCACAAGGACCAGCGTAAAGATCCTGGTTCCAGCCCCCGGCTCCCCACCTGCAGGGGAGTCGCTTCACAAGCAGTGAAGCAGGCCTGCAGGTGTCTATCTTTCCCCCTCTCTGTCTTCCCTCCTCTCTCCATTTCTCTCTGTACTATCCAACAACGATGACATCAACAACGATAAAAACAACAAGGGCACAAAAAGGAAATAAATAAATAAATCTTTTTAAAAAAAAATTCAGCAACCAGATATGGTAGAATTTCTCAGAAGACAGAAGAACTGAATACAACATATAAAAATAAACCCTGGGGGGCTGGGCAGTAGCGCAGTGGGTTAAGCGCACATGCCATGGATTGCAAGGACCGGCCTAAGGGTCCTGGTTCAGGCTCCCCACCTGCAGGGGAGTCACTTCACAGGTGGTGAAGCAGGTCTGCAGGTGTCTATCTTTCTCTCCCCCCCCCTGTCTTCCCCTCTTCTCTCCCATTTCTCTGTCCTATCCAACAACAACTACAGCAATAAGAAATGAAGATAAACAACAAGAGCAACAAAAGGGGAAAAATAGCCTCTAGAAGCAGTGGATTTGTAGTGCAGGCACCTAGCCCCAGTGATAACCCTGGAGGCAAAACAAACAAACAAAGTTCCATATTAAAAATAAGCCGGGGCCGGGTGGTGGCGCACCTGGTTGAGCGCACATGTTACAATGTGTGAGGACCCAGGCTCAAGTCCCAGATGCCCACCTGCTGGGGGAAAGCTTCACAAGTAGTGAAGCAGTGCTGCAGATGTCTGTCTCTTCCTCTCTATACCTCCCTTCCCTCTCGATTTCTAGTTATCTCTATCCAATAGACAAATATAGTAAAAAAAAAAAAATTGTAATATTAAAAAATAAACCCTAGGGGGCAGGGTTCTACAATTCCAAAGTCAATCTCCTACACCATACCATAAGCCAAAGTTAAGCAATGTAAAAACAAAATAATAAAAATAAAATAAAATACACAGCATTACACTGCTAATAAGATTTTCTCAGCAAGGTTGCATAAAACAAGATAAACATTAAAAGATCAATTAACAGTCATTAGCAATATACCAATTCTCCCTAAACTGACAACACAATACAGTCAAAATACTTTTTTAAAAAAGTTTTTAATTAATGAAGGAATTGGTGGTAGAGAGAACCAGAGCATCACTCTGGCATATGTGATACCAGGGATCAAACTTGAGTCCCCATACTTGGGAGTCTAATACTTTATCCACTACACCAGAAAAATATTTTGTCAAATATAGTATTCTAAACCAGTATGGAAAGGCAGAGAAACAAGCCTAGAGAGACAGCATAATGGTTATAATGGTTGTTTTAGGGGCTTGGTGGTGGCATACCTTGTTGAGCGCACATTGCAGTGCTCAAGGACCTGAGTTCAAGTCTCCAGTACCAAACTGCAAGTGTCTATGGGGGAGGGTATTTTCACAAGCAGTGAAGCAGTGCTGCAGGTGTCTATCTTCTCCTTCCTCTCAATTCCTATCTTTATCTAAAATAAACAAATTCCCCAGCACCATCATAAGCCAGAGCAGAGCAGTCATCTGGTATGTCTCTGTGTCTCATTAAAATAAATATTTTTAAAATATGCTTTAAAGTTTGAAAGAAAGGAAGGCAGAGAAACTATAACAGTGAAAAATCTTTCAAAATGAATATAGTGGTATGGCTCAGGACATGGCATAGTGGCTAGAGCTTTAAACTTAAAAGCAGTAAGTCCCGAGTTCAATCCCTAGTTATCTCATTTGCCAGAGTGGTGCTCTGGTATTCTCTCTTATGTTAACAATTTTAAAAAATAATAGAGTGGGAGATTATTAAGTATATCTGATTTAAGACCCATTATATAGCTATAGTTATCAAGACTGTCTACTGACAAAAGAAAAGTATGGATGAATGAACTAGAAAAAGACAAAGGACACACTTTTGTCAAATGCATAAAAGCAATGCAAAAAAAAAAAAAGGTCAGCAAATGGTGCTGTAGTAAAAGATCTCAAAATGGATTGTGGACAAATGTTAAAAAGATTTTTGAGAACAAGTCAGGGGAAAACTAGAACTCTGGGCTGAGCAGAGTTCTTGAATTTGTTGCCAGTGGTCTGGGCAGTGCTCAGTGAGCACTGGACTTGCAAATAATGAAGCCGCTAGTTCTAGCCCCAGGATCACATCTAACAGTTGAGTGATGTTTGGGTTCTCTTTCTCATCGGTAGTAATCAGTGAAAAAGCAACATCCCACTGAGTATCTTGCCAGGGCATGATATAAGAATAGTCTCCCATGAAGGATAAATGACATAGTGGGGGTTGTATTGTTAAATGGGAAACTGGGGAATGTTGTGCATGTACAAACTATTGTATTTACTGTTGAATGTAAAACATTAATTCCCCAATAAAGAAATAAATTAGAAAAAAAAAAAAAAAAAAGAATAGTCTCACAGCTGTCTAAGTGCATGTACAGCTCTGCACCAGTTCCTAAGCTCCTGTATCATCACACCATATGGAACCCTCCACCTAATCCCCTTGACAACTCCCCCCAAGAAACACCAGTTTTCACCCAGTCTGAAAGCTGTTTTGATTATTATTAATTCTACAAGTTTATTTGTTTAGTTATGTGAGGCCATCAAGTAGTTCTTTTTCATCACTTAGCAGTCACCTCCAGATCCATCTACTGTGAAGTACACAATGGAATACGACCATATTGCATTCCACTGAGTATATATCCCAGCCTCTTTTTTTTTTAATATTTTTTATTATTCCCTTTCATTACCCTTGTTGTTTTATTGTTGTAGTTATTGTTGTCGTTGTTGGATAGGACAGAAATGGAGAGAGATAGGGAAGATAGAGAGGGGGAGAGAAAGATAAGACACCTGCAGACCTGCTTCACCGCCCGTGAAGAGACTCCCCTGCAGGTGGGGAGCCGGGGGCTCGAACCAGGATCCTTAAGGCCGGTCCTTGTGCTTTGCTCCACCTGTGCTTAACCCACTGCGCTACAGCCCGACTTCCCCTTTTTAAATTTTTTTTCCCAGTCTCTTTATCCAGTCAATGGTTGAGGAACTTTTATGTTCACCATGTTTATGGTTCATTATGTTAACGGTTATTTATGTTCATTATTTATGGTTGGCTCCATAGTTTAGCTGTTATGAATGTAGTTAATGAAGACACACATGCACACATCTGCTACTACGATCTTTAAAAAGAGGGTCTTTTACTCACTTTTTTTTTTTTATAAGAGCACTGCTCAGCTCTGGTTTATGGTGGTGTGGGGGATTATACCTGGGACTTTGGAGCCTCAGGAATGAGTCAGTCTCTTTGCATTACCATTACCCTCCGCCCCTACATATAATAACACGATGCATTCATCTTCCAAAATACACTGGGTTTCAGTGGCCCAGTCGATAAGACACTGGACTTTCTAACCATATATATATTTCCTCCTTCCTTCTTCCCTTTTAATAGAGTACAGTGGTCCAGGAAGTGATGCAGTGAGTAAAGTATTGGACTTACAAGAATGAGGTTCTGAGTCCAATCCCCATCAGTGCATATACTAAAAAAAAATTTTTTTCAAGCACGCACAGACATTAGGTATTAGAATATGTCTGAATACACAGACATCACACCACACACACATTTTTTTTTTCTAAATGAGAGCGAGAGAGAGAAACCAGAACACTCAGCTGTGGCTTAAGGTGGTGCTGGGGTTTGAACCTGGGACCTTAGAGCCTCAGGCATGAGAGTCTTCTGTATAACCATTATACTGCCTCCCTAGTCCTCATACCAACCTGACATATTTCATTAGGTGACATCACAAAATCAATGTTAGCAACTGTGCTATACTGTTGGCACATACAAGTTTCAAAAATTATACTTTCTACTTGAAAATCTAAATTTAGTAATAGCCAATGGGTACTGTTAAAACCTGAGTTACATGTTCTGTGGTAGTGGGGCCAAGATTAGTTTCAAGTAAAACTGGGCAGGGAAGATAGCATAATGGTTATGCAAAAGACTCTCAAGCCTGAGGCTCGAAGATACATAAAATTACCTCTGTTCAAAGATGGCATGATCTTTGATTTTCCCAGGAGAGGGATAGACTAACATCAACCACAGCACAGGACCTTCCTCAGGTGTCATGGTAGCTCCCATGTGGTGTCAGGGTTCAAGTCTAGGTTGCTCACATGACAAGTCATTTACCTAATAAGGTATGTATCAGACCCCAGGTGAAATAATTTTATATGTAGAAAACCGGGGGTGGGGGAAAAAAAAAAAAAAGAAAGAAAACTGGGGGTTGAGTGGTGGTGCACCTGGCTGAGTGCACCGTTACAATGTGCAAGGACCCGGGTTGGAGCCCCAGGTCCCCACCTGCAGGGGAAAAGCTTCACAAGTGGTGAAGCAAGGCTGCAGGTGTCTCTCTCTCCCTGTCTCTCCCATCCCTATCAATTTCTGGCTGTCTCTATCCAATAAACAAATAAAGATTGAAAATAATAATAATAAATAAAATTTCATGGTCCAACAGAACCTTTTTCCTCTTTTAAATTTTTTAAAATATTTATTTTCCCTTTTGTTGCCCTTGTTTTTTATTGTTGTTGTAATTATTACTGTTATTGATGTTGTCGTTGTTAGATAGGACAGAGAAAAATGGAGAGAGATAGGGAAGGCAGGGGGGGGGAAGATAGACACCTGCAGACCTGCTTCACCGCTTGTGAAGTGATTCCCCTGCAGGTGGGGAGCCGGGGGCTCGAACCAGGATCCTTACACCTGTCCTTGCGCTTTGCGCCACGTGCGCTTAACCCACTGGACTACCACCCGAATCCCCAACAGAACCTTTAAAAAAATAAAAAGAGGGAGTTGGGTGGTAGTGCAGCACACGTGGAGCAAAGCACAAAGACTGGTGTAAAGATCCCTGATTCTAGGGCAGGGAAGATAGCATAATGGTTATGCAAACAGACTCTCATGCCTGAGGCTCCTAAATCTCAGGTTCAATCCCCCATACCACCATAAGCCAGAGCTGAGCAGTGCTCTGGTGTTTCTCTCTGTGTCTCTCTCCCTCTCTCTGCATTTCTCTCAAAAATCAAATAAATAGTTTACATAAGGTCCCTTAGCAATAGCTATCTGAAAACTATGGATTAATATAAAATTATTTCTCAAAGAACCAACCAACAAGGTCAGGGAAGGTGTGAGGTCTTGCTTTCACCCAAGTCTAGGAGGGGGACCTAGACTTTTAACAGTTTATGCTTTATTGGCCAATTTCACAATAAGAGTAGGTCCAGCAACAGTCTTGTCAAACTTCCCTCAAAAGGGGGGGGGGGGGAGTCGGGCGGTAGGGCAGTGGTTAAGTGCAGGTGGCACAAAGCACAAACAAGGACCGGTGTAAGGATCCTGGTTCAAGCCCCTGGCTCCCCACCTGCAGAGGAGTCGCTTCACAAGCAGTGAAGCAGGTCTACAGGTGTCTATCTTTCCCCATCTCCCCTTCCTCTTTCCATTTCTCTCTGTCCTATCCAACAACGAAGACATCAACAACAACAACAATAATAACCACAATAATAAAACAACAAAGGCAACAAAAAGGGAAAATGAATAAATATAAAAAATAAATAAAAATAAAAAATAAAGTCACATAAGAACAGAATTTAAACTGTATGTGAGAGAACCACAAATTATTATATTATAGTAACTTAGAATAATTTAATGATACATAATATTAAAATCAAGATATCAAAACAAAGGCTCAGTGGAAGGAGGCAGCCTGGTTTTTTATCTAGTCAAGTGAGCGTCATGTATTTGCCCTGCTTGTTCAAGAAGCTGATGCCTAACAAAGTCTGAGTTCAATGTTACAAAGAAAAAACCAAATGGGGGCCAGGCGGTGTCGCACTGTGTTACACTTACATAGTACAAACCACAAGGACCAGTGCAAGGATCTGGGTTCGAGCCCCTGGCTCCCCACCTGTAGGAGTGTCACGCAAGTGGTGAAGCAGGTCTGCAGGTGCCTTTATCTCTCCCCCTCTCTCAATTAATTTCTCTCTGTCCTATCCAACAGGAACAACAATAACAGCAACAACAATAAAAACAACAATGGAAAGAAGATGGCCTCTAGAAGCAGTGGACTGGTGTCCCAGTGAAAACCCTGGAGGAAAAAAAAGAAAAAACCAAATCTTTGGGTTCACACTATAAATTATTAAAATCCAACACTGCAGGATATATATATATATATATATTTATTATTATTATTATTATTACCAGAGCACTGCTCAACTCTGGCTTATGGTGGTGCAGGGGATTAAACCTGGGACTTTGTGGAGCCTCAGGCATGAGAGTCAGTTTGCATAATCATTATGCTGGCAAACGCTAGAAGAAGAAATCATTATGCTAACTACCCTGCCCCTATAAATGTATTTTTAAATCAACATTTGTAGCCTGGATGTGGCATTGCAGGCAGATCACAGACCTTCCGGTGCATGAGGTCCCAAGAAACTGCATACACCAAAGTGACATTCTTTAACCAGAGCACTACTCAGCTCTGGCTTATGGTGGTGCTGGGAACTGAACCTGAGACCTGGAGCCTCAGGCTTGACTCTTTTCACATTGCCACTATGCTACCTCCCACCTAAATATATATCTATATCTATACTTCTTTCATTGCCATCTGGCAGGTAGGTTTTCTTTATAGATTTTATTTGGTAGAAAAAAAAGATATGGGAGTCAGACGGCAGTGCAGCGGGTTAAGCGCATGTGGCACAAAGCGCTAGGACTGCCGGAAGGATCCCAGTTCGAACCCCCGGCTCCCCACCTGCAGGGGAGTCGCTTCACAGGCGGTGAAGTAAGTCTGCAGGTGTCTTTCTTTCCCCTTCTCTGTCTTCCCCTCCTCTCTCCATTTTCTCTCTGTCCTATCCAACAACGACATCAGTAACAACAACAATAATAACTACAACAATAAAAACAGCAAGGGCAACAAAAGGGAATAAATAAATACAAAAAAAGATATTAGGGGTTAAAAAAAAACTAGTATAGCAATATGCCTACTAGTTATCTACAGAAAGGAGATTACCCCCCTTCATCTGCATACTCCAGCCTTTAGGTTCATGATTAGTCAACAACTTGTTTGGCTTTATATGTTAACTCTCTTTTCAGCCACCAGGTTCTATTTGGCTAGCATGATGCCAACCAGACTTCCCTGGACAAACAACCCCACCTATGTGTCCTGGAGCTCTGTTTCCCCAGAGCCCCACCCAACCAGGGAAAGAGAGAGGCAGGCTGGGAGTATGGATCGACCTGTCAACACCAGTGTTCAGCAGGGAAGCAATTACAGAAGCCAGACCTTCCACCTTCTGCATCCCACAATGACCTTGGGTCCATGCTCTCAGAGCTTTAAAGAATAGGAAAGCTATCAGGGGAGTGGAGGGGATACAGAATTCTGGTGGTAGAAACTGTGGAGTTGTAACCCTCTTATCCTATGGTTTTTTCTTTTATAAATTAAAAAAAAAAAAAGAGGGGAGTTGGGTGGTAGCACAGCAGGTTAAGCGCAGTTGGCGCAAAGCATAAAGACTAGCATAAAGATCCCCGTTCACGCCCCCGGCTCCCCACATGCAGGGGAGTCGCTTCACAAGCAGTGAAGCAGGTCTGCAGGTGTCTTTCTCTCCCCCTCTCCATTTCTCTCTGTCCTATCTAACAACAATGACATCAATAACTACAACAATGAAAAACAAGGGCAACAAAAGGGAAAATAAATAAATATAAAAAATTTTTTTAAAAAGTGAGAAAGATATTAGGGGCTGGGTGGTGACTTGAACACACAAGTTACAAAGTACAAAGACCCAGGTTCCAGCCCCCAGTCCCCACCTGCATGGTGAAAGCTTTACAAGTGGGAAGCAGTGCTGCTGGTGTCTTTGTCTCTCTTCGTTTCTTCTTTTTTTATTTTTTATTTGATTTAATATGCTCTTTACCATATTACTTTTCTTTCCTTCTTTATTTTTTTGCCTATATTTATTTGATAGAGACAGACAGAAATTGAGAGGAAGGGGAGATAGAGAGGGAGAGAGACACCTGTAGCCCTGCTTCACCACCCGTGAAGCTCTCCCCCTGGCAGGTGGGGACCAAGGGCTTGAACCTGGGTCCTTGTGAACTGTAATGTGAGCGCTTAACTAGGTGTGCCACCACCTGGCCTCTTCTTCCTTTTCTTGTTTTTCCTTTCCTTTTCTAAAAAAATATTTATTTATTTATTCCCTTTTGTTGCCCTTGTTGTTTTATTGGTGTAGTTATTATTATTGTTGTCGTCACTGTTGGATAGGACAGAGAGAAATGGAGAGAGGAGGGGAAGACAGAGAGGAGGAGAGAAAGATAGACACCTGCAGACCTGCTTCACCGCCTGTGAAGCGACTCCCCTGCAGGTGTCTTTCTCTCCTCTGTCTTCCCCTCCTCTCTCTATTTCTCTCTGTCCTATCCAACAACAACAACAAAGGATATGACAACAATAACAACTATAACAAGGGCAACAAAAATGGGAAAAATGGCTTTTTTGTTGTAGGCCCTGGTGGCTGCTGTCGAACATTGATGATGGCACCTCAAACCGCCCATACAGCCATGCGCTGGGGGCTGGGATTGACCGTTACCCACACAAAGTGACAGCTGCCATGGGCAAGAAGAAAATCGCCAAGAGGTCAAAGATCAAGTCTTTTGTGAAAGTTTATAATTACAATCACCTTATACCCACGAGGTACTCTGTGGATATCCCCTTGGACAAAACTGTTGTTAACAAAGATGTCATCTGAGATCCTGCCCTTAAACACAAGGCACATCAAGAGGCAAAAGTCAAGTTTGAGGAAAGGTACAAGACTGGCAAGAACAAATGGTTCTTCCAAAAACTACGAGTTTAGACATTTTGATTCAGTCATTAAAAGTTAAAAAAAAAGGAAAAATGGCCTCAGGAGCAGTGGATCCGTACTGCAGACACTGAGCCCCAGTAATAACCCTGGAGGCAAAAAAAAAAAAAAAAAGTAAAATGTTTAAGAATTACTATTCTCACGCCAAGAAGATAGCAAAATGATTTAGGCAACAGACTTGTATGTCTGAAGCACAGCGGTCCTAGGATCAATCCCTGTCACTACTAAGTCAGAAGTGAGCAGTGCTCTGGTAAAAATTAATAAAAATAATCATTCTGAGGGGCTGGGCACAGTGGTGCACCTGGTTAAGCACACAGGTTACAGTGCACAAGGACCCAGGTTCGAGACCCCCGTCCCCACCTGCAGGGGAAAGCTTCACGAGTGATGAAGCAGGGCTGCAGGTGTCTCTTAATCTTTCTCCCTTCCCTCTTGATTTCTGGCTGTCTCTATCCAATAAATAAAGATAAATATACATATATGTGTGTAAATATATATATTTATATACACATATATATTTTTTTAATCATTCTGCTCTGAGGCCTGGGAGCTGGCTCACCCAGAGTGACCCTGCCGGGTGTGAAGTCATGGGAGCACCACAGGAGAGGCAGAGGTGGTGGAAAGGTGCCATATGTCTCTCCCTTCTCTCCCTCCCTCTCATCTATCTATGAATATCTATGAAAATATTCCAATATATCTATGAAAATATTCCAATATATCTATGAAAATATTCCAATATATCTATGAAAATATTCCAAAACTGAAAGTGTTGATTACTTTACAACTCTACGGTTCTAGCCCTGCTCCCCACCTGCAGGGGGGAAGCTTCACAAGTGGCAAAGTAGTGCTGCAGATGTGGCTCTTCCTGTTTCCACCCGCACCCGCCGCCTTTACCCCTTCAATTTCTCTAAGTTCTCTCTGTCTCTATCAAAAGAAAGGGAGGGAGGGCCTGCCAGGAGCTTTGAAGTGGTGGATTCATATGGAAGGCACTGAACCCCAGCAATAATCCTGGGGTGGATGTGTGTGTGTGTTCACAACTGAATGATTATCATGTCTGACTTATAGCTTTACTTAGGCTTTTAAAATACTCATTCTTGGGAGTCGGGCTGTAGCGCAGCGGGTAAAGCGCAGGTGGCGCAAAGCACAAGGACCGGCATAAAGATCCCGGTTCGAACCCCGGGCTCCCCACCTGCAGGGGAGTCGCTTCACAGGCAGTGAAGCAGGTCTGCAGGTGTCTGTCTTTCTCTTCTCCTCTCTGTCTTCCCCTCCTCTCTCCATTTCTCTCTGTCCTATCCAACAACGACAACAACAATAATAACTACAACAATAAAACAACAAGGGCAACAAAAGGGAATAAATAAATAAAATAAATATTAAAAAAAAATACTCATTCTTACATTGTGAACTACAATTTTTTTCTATTTTTTGGTCTTCTCTATATACTCCAAGAAAGAAAAGTGTCTGCCTTAACCAAAACTACAACTTTCTTTCTTTCTTCTTAAATATTTTATTTATTGGGTGGAGGTAGTAGATAGCATAGTGGATATGCAAAAAGACTCTCATGCCTGAGGCTACAAAGTCCCAAGTTCAATCCCCATACCACCATAAACCTCAGCTGAGTTGTGCTCTGGTAAAAAAATAATAAATGATGATAGTAATAACAACAACATATAATTTATTAATGAGAGGGATAGGAAAGAACTGGACATCACTCTAGCCTATGTACTGCTGGAGACTGAACTCAGGACCTGATGCTTGATGGTCCAACAGTATCCACTGCACCACCTCTCAAACCATAAACTACTCCATTTTCCTTGGTTTATCTACTTATTTCAAACCTGACCAGGTCCTTTCATACTTGTTTTGCAAAGATAACATGAGATTACAGGATATCACCGGAAGACGGCTAGATAGAAGCTGGCATTCAGTCAGTGAAATATTATGCTACTGGAGAGACAGCACCCTCGGGCTCATGCGTAGAACTATAGAGCATACAGGAGCTATGTCCTCACAAAGGCACAGTATCAAGGAGAGGAAAGCAACTGAGACCCACACCAAGTTGAGCATGGCAGCATAATCTTCTGATATATTATTATTACCACCAACCATCAAATCAACATCAGTCTTCAAAGGCATTTGTTCTTTTTTAATATTTATTTTCCTTTTTGTTGCCCTTATTTTATTGTTGTTGTTATTGATGCCGTCACTGTTGGATAGGACAAGGAGAAATGGAGAGAGGAGGGGAAGACAGAGAGAAGACAGAGAAAGAAAGAGAAAGATAGACACCTGCAGACCTGCTTCACTGCCAGTGAAGTGACTCCCCTGCAGGTGGGAGAGCCAGGGGCTTGAACCCGATCCTTACGGCGGTCCTTGCACTTTGCCACATGCACTTAACCTACTTGCGCTACCACCGGATGCCCGACATCCATGTTTTTTACTTATTATTATTATTTTGAAGGGATGGTAGTGGTGGTTGTCACTGTCACTTCACTACTCCAGGCCAACTTTTTCAGAAAGAAAGACAGAGATCAACAGAAAAGCACTATAAGACCAAACACCAAAGCGTCCATGAATGATGGGGGGCTGGCTGTTTAACCAGAGCACTGCTCAGTGCAGGCTTATGGCTGTGTTGGGGGGTTGAACCTGGGACCCTAAGAGCCTCGCTCATGAATGTCATTTCATTTGCATAACCATTATGCCCCCCCCTTTTCTAAACAAAAATTTTAAGGCTGGGGAGACAGGCTATCTTTCTTTCTTTTAATTTTATTTGTTGATGAGAAAGATAGGAGAGAGAAAGAACCAGACATCACTCTGGCATATTATGTGCTGCCAGGGATCGAATTCGGGACCTCATGCTTGAGAGTCCAAAGCTTTATCACTGCCGCTACCTCCTGGACCACTAACTTTTATTTTTTTAAAGATTTTATTCATTTATTCACGGAGAATGAGACAAAGAACCAGACATCCCTGTGGTACATGTGCTGTCGGGGATTAGACTCCAGACCCCATACTTGAGAGTCCAACACTTTATCCACTGTGCCACCTGCTGGACCTCTTTCTTTTTTCTTTTTGCAAAGATTATCATACCAAAAGTCCTTGCTTCAATCTCCAGAACCACAAACCTGAGCAGTGCTCTGGTAAAAAAAAAAAAAAAAAATGTAAACACAATATCAAAGAAATACAAATTTATAAAGAATAATATTATTATTAAATATTAACATGCCCGAGGGCTCCGATCCAATCCCAAAGCTGTACTTTAGTCCTCTCCCCCTCTCTCATAATAAATATTTTAAGTTTATGGGGGTTGGGCAGTAGCGCAGTGGATTAAGTGTACATGGCACAAAGTGCAAGGACCAGCACTGGGATCCTGGTTCAGGCCTCCGGCTCCCCACTTGCAGGGGGGTCACTTCACAAGTGGTGAAGCAGGTCTGCAGGTGTCTATCTTTCTCTCCCCCTCTGTCCTCCCTTCTTCTCTCAATTTCTCTCTGTCCCATCCAACAACGACAACAGTAACAACAATGACGATAAACAAGGGCAACAAAGGGGAAAAATAGCCTCCAGGAGCAGTGGATTCATAGTGAAGGCATGGAGCAGTCACCTGAGTCCCAGCAATAACCCTGGAGGCAATAAATAAATAAACATTAAGTTTAAACATATGGAAACATTCATATCTTAACGTTTCCCATATTTGCATAAACTTTTTAAATATATAAAATATAAAACTAACAGCCTGGGAAGTGACACAGTAAGATCTTGAATTCTCAAGTATATGTAGTCCTCAGGGCTGCATGTGCCAGAGCAATGCTCTGGTTCTCTCCCCTCTCTCTCTCTCTCATTAACAAATAAATAAATAAATGGCTGGGTGGTGGCACACTGGGCTAGGCACACATATTACAAAGCATAAGGATCCATGGTTCAAGCTCCAGCTCCCCACCTTGGGGGGGGGGGCTAGAGGGTGGGTGGCGGGTGCTGCTTCACAAGTAGTGAAGCAGGTCTGCAGGTGTCTATCTTTCTCTCCCCTCTCAATTTCTCTCTGCCTTACTCAATAAAATAAATACATTTAAATAAAACCGATCAATTTTCATTTCTTCTTGAGCGAGAGAGAGCATAAAGGTTCTTCTTGAGTGAGAGAGAGCATAAAGATTTTCAGGTGGTCCGGGAGGTGACGCAATGGATAAAGCACTGGACTCTCAAGCATGAGGTCTTGGGTTCAATCCCCTGCAGCACATGCACCAGAGTGATGATGTCTGGTTCTTTCTCTCTCTCCTATCTTTCTCATAAATAAATATAATAAAATAAATAAAAGATTTTCAGGGGGCCAGGTGTTGGCACACCTGGTTAAGCGAACACACTACAATATGCAAGGACCCAGGTTCAAGCCCCTGGTCCCCACCTGCAGGGGGAAGCTTCCCAAGTGATGAAGCAGGGCTGCAGGTGTCTCTCTCCCATTCCCTCTCAATTTCTGTCTCTATCCAATAGTTAATTAATTAATTAAAATTTTTTTTCATGCATGAGGCTCTGCAGTCCCAGGTTCAAACCCCAGCACCACCATCACCCTGAATTGAGCAGTGCTCTAGTATCTCTGTATCTCTCTCATTAACATAAAATATATTTTAAAAGTAAAAAGTTAATCATGACTATTTATGTGCTAATCGTAACTATAAATATCTGTAAACAGTACAATACAGGTTTTCTCTCTCTTTTTTTTCTTTCTTTTTTTGCCTCCAGGGTCACTGTTGAGGCTTGGTGCCTACACTATGAATCCACTACTGGAGGTCATCTTTTTCCCTTTTGTTGCCCTTGTTGTTTATTGTTGTTGTTACTATTATTGTTGTTATTGCTATCATTGTTGGATAGGACAGAGAGAAATCAAGAGAGAAGGGAAAGACAGAGGGGGGAGAGAAAGACACCTGCAGACCTGCTTCACCGCTTGTGAAGCAACCTTCCTGCAGGTGGGGAGCCAGAGCCTAGAACCAGGATCCTTCCACCAGTCCTTGCGTTTTGTGCCATGTGCGTTTAACCCACCGTACTACCACCCAGCCCCCAGAATACAGGTTTTCAAACTACCATGGTATGTTGGTCTACACTTTGCTCTTAGGGTAACATTTTTCTTGTTCAAAGTTTCATTGTAATTCTAGTTCCTTCATGAGAACTTCAGGACAAAAATAAATTGCAGAAGTATCACAAGGTTTGTCCACACTTCAACAGAAACTTCAGGCTGTTTCTAATGGTGTGAGGCTCCGTGGGCTAGAGAAATAGCTCACTTGGATAATGGGATGCTTTGCTATGTGCTGAGACCAGGTTCTACCCAAGAACCCACCTCACTGAAAGGAAACTTTTAGATGTTATGGTCTCTCACTTTTTTTTTTTTTTTTTTTGCTTCCAGGGTTATCTCTGGGGCTTGGTGCCCACACTACAAATCCACTGCTCCTGGCGACCATTTTTTCCATTTGTTGTTGGATAGGACAGAGAGAATCTGAGAGAGGAGGGGACGGAGAGGGGAAAGAGAAAAACAGACACCTGCAGACTTGCTTCACTGCTTGTGAAGTGACCCCCTGCAGGTGGGGAACCAGGGGCTCAAACCAGGATCCTTGCACTTAACCTGGTGTGCAACCAGACTCCTCTGCCTCTGTGTCTTTTAAAAACAAAACAGGACAGGAGGCTGGGTGGTGGCGCATCCAGTTAAGCACTCATGTCACTATGTGCCAGAAAGTGCTAGGCCAGAGTTGCTGGGCTCAGCACCTGCAGGGGGAAGCCTTCATGAGCAGTGAAGCAAGTCTGCATGTGTCTTTTTTTTTTTTTTTTTTAACAGAGCACTGCTCAGCTCTGGCTTATGGTGGTGTGGGGAATTGAACCTGAAACTTGGGAGCCTCAGGCATGAGAGTCTCTTTGCATAAACATTATGCTATCTCCCCCATATCTTCTTCTTCCTGTCTATCTTCCCTCCTCCCTCAATTTCTTTCTGTCCTATCAAATAAAAACAGAAAGAGGAGGATGGGTAGATAGCATAATGGGGCTAAAAGGGGGGGAGGGGCAAACAGCTGCAGGGAGCAATGGATCCATAGTGCAGGCACCAAGCCCCAGTGATAACCCTGGTGGCAAAAAAAAAACCAGCAGCAGTAAACAAGATTCCAAGTGTACTAGTTTCAGAACTGCTAGGTCAAAGCATACATATACAGAGTTATATATTATCACCTTTGCCCTTACTCAAGGTTGCCACCTCAATCTCCTCTTTACAATCTGAGTGTAGGAAAGAAACTATTTCTCACAGGACAGTTGGTAATAGGTCACACTTAATTTCACAAACTGATGGATACCTCACTGATGTATTTCTTTTAATATTTATTTATTAGAGACAGAGAGAAATTGAGGAGGGAGAGATATGGAGGGAAAGAGATAGACACTTGCAGTTCTGCTTTCCCATGCATGAAGCTTTCCCCTTGCAACTGGGGATCAGGGGCTGGAACCTGGGTCTTGACGCACTGTAATGTGTATACTTAACCAGGTGCACCACCACCTGACTCCATGATGTATTTTTCACATATTAATAAAACTGGCTATTTATCAGCCATTTGGTTTCCTCTCATGTGCGATGTCACTAAACAGTGGTGTCATCTTCCTATTGTTCTATGGTTGTTTGGGTTTTTTTGAAACATCGTATCACCATGGCATATATCATATCACCTCCAACTTGAGAATTCAAGACTTTACTCACTGTGCCAGCTCCTGGGCCACTAGTTCTTAAGAAAATCTGGATCTCAGGGCCGGGTGTTGGCGCACCTGGTTGAAGGCACATGTTACAATGCGCCGGGGTCCCCACCTGTAAGGGGAAAGCTTCACAAGTGGTGAAGCAGTGCTGCAGGTGTCTCTCTTCCTCTCTATCCAATCCTTCTCTCTCGATTTCTGGCTGTCTCTACCCAATAAATAAATAACGATAATAAAAAAAAATTTTTTAAATAGTCTGGGTCTCAATCCTCTATGGACTGCATGTATTTCTAAATGCTCTTCCATCCTCCCCTCCCCCAAGAAAAATAAGTATAAAAACTAACTTTGAAATCTAGTAAAGTACAGAACAGAATCAACTCTGGCCTCAAAATCCAGAGCTATTTCCCACACCTTTCATATCTGTGTTTCTCAAATTATTTTAGACACTTAAAGAGTATTCCCTTGTTAGAGCCCATATACATAAAACTACATGTGAACTAAAAATAATGTTAATAAAGGGACTTGAAATCAACTTTAAGAAACAACACCTTCTTAACCACAGGTACACAAGGACAGTACCCTCATTTTATACTGTTAGTGCCACATTTTGGATCGCCTTTTAATCATCTAGCTTTCACATGGTTCAGTAAACAAGTATTTATCTAGATTAGTAATGATTTTCTTAAATCCTTAACATAAGAGTGCCAACCTCTTTACCCAATGAATAAGAACTGAGGCATAGGACTAGGGAGACAGCATACGGTTATGCAAGGAGACTTTGCTACCTGAGGCCCCAAAGTCCCAGGTTCAACCTCAAGCACCACTATTAACCAAAGATGAGCAGAGCTCTGCCATATATATTTTAAAGTGAGGTACAAGTCTGGGGAGATAGCCTAATGGTTATGCAAAAAGCCTTTCATGACTGAGGCTCTGAGGTCCCAGTTTCAATTCCCAGCACCACCATAAGTCAGAGCTGTGCAGTGCACTGGTCTCTGTGTGTGTCTTTCTCTTTCATAATAATAATAAAAGTTTGAAGTACAAATTGAAACAAAAAATTTCAACTTTCACTAATAGGCAATCCGTTTTTTTATTATTGTTGTTTTGTTTTTTCCTTTTTACACGGGAGCACAGCTCGGCTCAGGTATATAGGGGATTGCCTCAGGCTCATATGAGTCTCTTTGCATAACCATTATGCTATCTACCCTTGCCCGCAATCCGTTCTTATAAATGAAATTACTATGCAGGTAATTCTGGACATTTTCCTGACAACAGACTTCTCAAAAAAGTCCACTTTGTTTTCAGGCGCACGGCAGAATGTTTTGCAAATAATAAAGGCGCTGCCCTAAAGATACATAACCACAGTGCAAGAAAGGACCTTGTTCTTTCCTTTGCATTATCCGTCTTCTTAGGCTCCCGATGTCTAAAACTCTGGTTCCCCAACTAATTTCAACAAGATTGAATTGATCCGTTATGGAAATACTGGGAATGAGTTCCCAACCCCACGCACTTCCTTAACCTTTCCCCTCCCCAATCCTCCATTATAACCTCCAAAACGAAAAACATACCTATCTGAATTTCTGGCCCTAATAAGATATGGGGCGCCTAAGGCCCGGCTACAGTTTCTGCGTTAACTCAATTTAAGTTCTGTGTGTGAGTGATCACTCGCCCCTTTATGCAACAATCTCTCCGAGCGCCCATCTAGCTGGAAGCGCCGTGCACGCCGCCCCTCCAGCCGGTGCACCGCGTGGGCCGGGCGCCGGGGCTGGGGGCGCCGGCACACGCCGGGACAAGCGGCGACCGCTCACCTTTGCGCAGCTCCCGCTCCCACACGGTGACGATGGGCCGCGAGTGCTTGCGGTGGTGGATGAGCCACAGGGACAGGGTCTGCACGCTCTGCTGCGAGTTGCTCAACTCCGACAGCTTCTTCTCCAGCGCCGCCTCGGAGAAGGCGGACATCCCTCCGATGCCGCGTCCGCGCCGGCCCACGCGCTGGGGTAGGGGGGGAGGAGAGTTTCGCCGCCTCGCCCCGGCCTCACCCCCTCACCCCACCCTTCCTTCCCCACGCCTTCGCCGAGGCTGGCGGCCGCCACATTCAACACCCGCTGCAAAGCAGCAAGATGGCCTCTGACCGGCAGTGACGTCACGGCTCACGATCGTCCCGTCCCCGGAAGAGGCGGGGCCGGGGCTGAGGTGCCCTGGCAGGTCGGAGGGGCGTGGCTCCGGGGATCTTGAAGGGGGCCTGGGTCCTAGCAGCGGAGTCCGGTGGTGGTGCACCTGGTCGAGAGCACACGTTACGGCGCCCGAGGACTCTGGTTCAAGTCCCCGGTCCCCACTTGCAGGGGGAAAGTTTAATCCACCCCACCCCAAAATGAACAGTTAGAAGGAAGAGCCTCGTGGGAAGTGGGGGATGAAATGGGGAACATTTGGCTGAACCAGATCAATGAAGGGAGGGGGGAAAATGTCATTTTTTATTTTACTTTTCTCCCACCTTCTACCCCCCCGCCAAAAGGAAATGTCCTGTGTTCGATGGGGTGGACAAGGTGTGTGGGGGTAGGGGGAGGCAGAAGGAGGGTTAAGACACCAAGAGAAGGGACCAGGAACAGGCTTCCTAGGCGTGGAGGGGGGTGCAGCTGTCCCAGGCACCCTGTGTCCCTATCTTTATTTCTTGAGTAGAGATAGTCCAAAATCGAGCGGAAAGGAAAGAGACACCTGCACCACTTCACCTTCATCACTTGTGAAGCTTTCCCCTAGTGGGGAGCAGGGGCTTGAATCTGATCCTTCTGTATTGTTAACCGGAGCGCCACAACCTGCAGCCCCTTTTACCCACCCCCCCCCCTCGTGTCTTTCCCTCCCTTCTTCTGTCTCTTTCAATTTGAAAAAATAGGTCGGCAGTGGTGAAGCTCTGACAATGATTAAAAAAAAATTATAAAATGAAAACTAGTATAAGACTAGGATAGGAAGCTGGGAGGCCGGGCGGTAGCTGGTTAAGCGCACGTGGCGCAAAGCACAAGGATTGGTGTAAAGATCCCAGTTTGAGCCCTCAGGCTCCCCACCTGCGGGGGGGGTGGGGGTGGGAGGTGGTCGCTTCACAAGAGGTGAAGCAGGTCTGCAGGTGTCTATCTTTTTCTCCCCCTTTCTGTCTTCCCCCCTCTTAATTTCTCTTTGTCCTATCCAACAAGAACATCAGTGGCAACAAAATGGGAAAAAATGGCCTCCCAGAGCAATGGATTCATAGTGCAGGCACCAAAACCCAACAATAACCCTGGAGGCAAAAAAAAAAAAAAAATATATATATATATATATATATATATATATATATATATATATTCTCAGTTCAAGCCCCTGGCTCCCCACCTACAGGAGGATTGATTCACAAGAGGTGAAGCAGGTCTGCAGGTCTGTATTTTTCCCTCTGTCTTCCCCTCCTCTCTTGATTTCTCTCTGTCCTATCCAGCAACAACAGCAATAATAACAACAATGATAAACAACAAAGGCAACAAAAGTCGGGGGGGAATAACTAGGAAAACAACCAGGGCAACAAAAGGGAAAAAATACCGCCTCCAGAAGCAATGGATGTGTAGTGCAGGCACCAAGTCCCAGCAATAACCCTGGAGAAAAAATTTTAAAAAATGACTAGGGGGCTCGGTAGTGGCACCAGTGGTAGAGCACACAGACTTTACATAAGGACCAAAGTCTAAGTCTCTGGCCCCCACTTGCAGATGGGGAAGTTTCACAAGAGCTGAGACAGTGCTGCAGGTGTCTTTCTCCCTCCGACTCTTTTATCCTTCCTCTCAGTTTCTATCGTATCAAGTAAAGATGAATAATAAAATATTCCTTCTGATGATTTCTCCATCACAAATAGGATCAACGTGACTATGGATTGAGATAGGCTCCGTTGTGGTGTTTCCATTGATTAATTCCATCCATCTAGAGGTCTGGGGCCCTTTTCCTTACAAAGGTGTTTACTGTTTTCTCATTTATTTATTTGTTATGCTGGTGGGAGAAAGAACCGAAGCATCATTCTGGGACATGGGATGCTGGGGGTTGAACATGGCACCTCATGCTTGAGAGTCCAAGGCTTTATCTATTGCACGACCTCACAGCCGCAGCATAAAAGCATTTGTAAGGCGGCCTAAGAGTAGATAAGGTATTGAACCTTGAAACATGAGGTCCTGGGATCATATGTGTCCAAGTAATGCTGTGATTATGTCCTTCTCCTTCTGGGTCTCCTTTTCTTTCTCCTTCCTCTCATAAAGTAAATAAATCTAAAAATATAAAAAAGGGTATTTGTAGGGCCCTGTCTAATCAAAGCCAAAAAAAATGTAGCAATGCAGTATCCTTGCAAGGAGTTTTTTCAGATATAATTAAAAACCCTTATCTAAGGGCTGGGAAAATCACATCATAGTTAGGCAGACAACTTTAATGTTTGAGGCACTGAAATTCCAGGTTCATTCATTACGTACTACCATCAGCCTGAGCTGATCAAACAAAGAAAAACCCTTAGCTATGATAAAGGCTGAGAGAAGACACTAGCTGAAGTGGTTACCAAAGAAAGGTATAAATTTGAGTGCTTTTTTCTCACAAGAAGAGTAAGGAAATGAAACTTTCAGTTGCACAGCGGGTGAGAAGCCCTCCAGAGAGAGTGCTCCTTCATACAGTTATGTAAATGTTTTCTCTTCAAAGGTATCTTCCACTCAGATTTCAGAGCCCCTTCCATGAAATCAATCTTTTGACTGACACATTTTTTAAATATTTATTTATTCCCTTTTTGTTGCCCTTGTTGTTTTATTGCTGTTATTGTTGTTGTTATTGATGTAGTTGTTGTTGGATAGGACAGAGAGAAATGGAGAGAGGAGGGGAAGACAGAGAGGGGGAGAGAAAGATAGACACCTGCAGACCTGCTTCACCGCCTGTGAAGCGACTCCCCTGCAGGTGGGGAGCCGGACGCTGGAACCGGGATCCTTACGCAGGTCCTTGCGCTTTGTACCGCCTGCGCTTAACCTGCCACACTACCGCCTGACTCCCTGACTGACACATTTTAAAGTGACAGATTTTTGCTCCCCTACACTATCAACTTCCTGTTGAATAATTTTAGCATGTTTTTCTCTCATTCCGCCAATAGTGTTTTAAACTACATACAGAGGAGCCAATATGTTATTGGCAAAAGGGCTATTTTGTTCTTAGGTGATGTCCTAAAGACAAAATGGAGACTGTCTTTGAGATGATATTTCCAGAACAGAGTCTACTTTGTGGGTAGAGTGGAACTTTTTTTTTCTTCTACCTAGTGTTTTTGTGGAGTAACTCCCCCCACCCCACCCCACCCCCCACAATCCCAGAACACTGCTCAGTTTATGGTCTGCTGGGAATTGAACCTGGGACCTGGGAGCCTCAGACAAGAGTATCTGTTTGTAGGGTGGGGGTTAGATAGCATAATGGTTATGCAAAAAGACTCTCATACCTAAGACTACAAAGTCTCAGTTTCAATCCCCCACATCACCATAAGCCAGAGCTGAGCAGTGCTCTCATGAAAAGGAAAAAGGGGTAAGGATGGAGGGACGGTGGCACACCTGACTGAGCTCATGTGTTCACCCCCACCTGCATGCAAGTAGTGAAGCAGGGCAGCAGGTGTCTCTCTACCTTTCTCCCTCTCTGTCACCCCCCTCATTGATGTCTGGCTTTCCCTATTCAAGAAATAAAGACAAAAAATAAAAATAATAATCTGTTTGCATAACCATTTTGCTACCCCACCCTCCTTGACTTACTTTCTTTTTCTTCTTCTTCTCCTTCTTCCTCTTCTTTATGTTTTATTTATTAGTGAGAAAGATAAGAGTAGAGAGAGAGAGAAAAAAAAAAAAAAAAAACAGACATCACTCTGGTACATGTGCTGCCAGGGATTTAACTCCGGACCTCATGGTTGAGAGACCAGTGCTTTATCCACTGTACCATCTCCTGGACCACATTTTTTTTTTTTAAATCAGAGCACTACTACTATTACTCAGCTCTGGTTTACGGTGGTGTGGGATTGAATTTGGGATGGGACTTTTAGAGCCTCAGGCATGAGAGTCTCTTTGCATAACCATTATGCTATCTACCCCCACCCTCAAATTTTTTTTTTTACTTTATTAACTGATCCTCCCCTTAATGGAAAAGCTGAAATTATATAATTTGCTCACCCTTTCTTTTCTTTTCTTTCTTTCTTTCTTTCTTTCTTTCTTTCTTCCTCTCTTTTTTCCTTTCATTCATTTTTACCAGAGCACAGCTCAGCTCTGGTTTATGTGGAAGAGTGAACCTGGGACTTGGAGCCTCAGGCATGAAAATCTTTTTTCCAGGACCAGAAGGTGGCATACCTGGTAAAGCACAGTGACCAGGCTCAAGGACACAGGTTCAAGCTCCCAGTCCCCCACCTGCAGAGAGGAAGCTTAATGAGTGTATCAGGGATGCAAGTGTCTCTCTGTCTATCCCCCTCTCCATTTCTCTCTGTTCTACCAAATAAAATAATATTTTTAAAAAGAAAATATATTTTTCATAACCATCATGCCATTCTACCCACCCTCCTTCTTTTATGTATTTATTTTTAAAGATTTTATTTATTTATGAGGAAGATAGGAGGAGAGAGAAAAAAAACCAGACATCACTCTGGTACATGTGCTGTCAGGGATTAAACTCAAGACTTCATGCTTGAGAGCCCAATGCTTTATCCACTGCAACACCTCCTGGACCACTATATTTATTTATTTTTCACTTTTTCTTTTCTTTTTCTTTCTTTTTTTTTTTTTTTTTTTTACCAGAACACTGCTCAGGTCTGGCTTATGGTGGTGCTAGGGTATATTATTTTATTTTATACATTTTTTTTTCTTTTCTACTTTATGGGGGTGGGGGAGGGAGGACTTAATGGCTCACAGTGCAGTGGTTGACCCCTAGGTACAGCCTCTCAGCTCTCCACAGTGGGTACTGCAGACAAGCACTCTCTTTCCCAACCTCAGTCTTTCTACCATCATATGCCCAGCCGCTCCACCCCATCCCTTCCCCACCTTTCTCAGAGTGCTTTCCTTTGGCACAAAACACCAAAAACAGGTGTGCAGAGTTCTCTTCAGATAGTTCACTTTGTGTCACTGGATAGATTCCCCAGGAGAGGAACTGCAGCATCAGGGTGTTATGAGAGAGACCGATGGGGTCTGAGGGGAGCCTCGTGACTATCCCTGTACTTTGAGAAGGGTCAGGTTTCTTTTGCACCTTTGTTGAAAAGAATTCCAAGAGCTTCTGTGATCAGGTGCGCCAAGTTGTACAAAAGTGATCGTTAAAGTTCAGAAGTGCAGAGGCTGTTCATGGAGACAGACACCTTCTACCCACACCCTCAGGAGGGCCACACACAGAAATAGGGCTGTCCTGCTCTGTCCATGCGCCCTGCCTTAAATCCCTGATCCTCATCCCTCCTGGGGAACTAGGATCTTACTGATTAACCAAGATCACCTGTCTTTCCATGGCTTCCCGTCTCGGCTATTCCAGGTTCCACACCTCCTATTCCTGTAGTTGGTCCTAAAAATAGAGTGCTTCCACTTTTAGCAATGTGTTGTTTTCAGGCCATTTTCCTGACCAAACCCAGGTTCAAGTTCCTCATCCCCACCTACAGGGGAGAAGCTTCACAAGCTGTGGAGCAGTGCTGTAGATATCTCTTTTACTCTCTGTCTCACCTCTATATATCTCTATCTCACCCTCTAGCAAAAGTGAACATCCACAACACTCACTATTTCACAGCTTATAAAGCTGCCCTCCTGCAGGTGGGGGCTGTGGGCTTAACCCTGAATCCTTGCGCCCTATAATGTGTGTGATCTACCAAGCGTACCATTGCCCCAGTGCCTGTTGTCTGATTCTTCTGGGGAGGTTGGAGGTTGGAAGGCCAAGTGAAATCTGGCAGACCTGCAGACAATTTCACAGAGTTGTGAGGCTGAGGTCCAGCCTCCTGCTCAGTGCTTCCTTCAGTCACTGTTTCAGTGTACTAGCCTGTTTGTCATGGAGTGGGAGGGATCTGGTGTGTCCCCTATTCAGGAAAGAAGTCTAGAGGGACACAAGGTGAAGGTGACAAAAAACAATGTGGGGATTCGACTTCCGGAGGCGGAGCTACGATCAGCAGATCGCTTTCTCTCCTCTCCTCTCCTCTCCTCTCCCGGATCAACTAGGAATACCAAAGGAGACCACCAGGACCAAAACAAGACAGGACTAGAATGACCACAGGAACCCAGTAAATCACCAGTGAGTACAAACACACGTGGCTGGTGACAGAGAGGAGAAAGGGGCCTAAGGAGAGATTAAGTGACTGCTAACAGTTCAACAGTTTATCAGTGGAGACACCACCTCCAGTCTGCTCCACAACAAGGGGACAGCTGAAGGGAGGAAAGGACTCCCCAGAGACTCACCAAGTGCAACTCTGAGTCTCCATTGCTACTACCCTCAGAATCTGGAGCAGCAACAGGGAGGGACACCAGGGGACAGAGATCTAACCCGGAAACTCAGGAGAAGACCTATACCTCCTTGGCATAGCTGAGGGGCTGTGAAAGTCTCTTTGCATAACCACTGGATTATCTCTGCCACACCCTGTTTTATCTCTTGGTCAGGAGTCAGTGATTAAGCTAAGAAGCCTATTGATAGTTTAAAAGCCCTCAGGCTCCCATAGCCTACAGGGAAGGAAAAAAAAAGAGGCTTTTACACCACTGAGCTCCAACTCAGGGATTGAAAAAATTGTTAACTTCCAGCACGGTAAACCCTTTAATTAAATTACTTAGACACAAGTCAATCTAGGCAATAGTGATCAATAATTTGAAAAGTACTGATAAAGGGAACTCATAACATAATATAAAAAATGGTTAAAACAACAAGAAAAAATATTGGAGACTCAAACCAGGACAAGAGTCCAGCTAAAAGTCCTCCAGAGGGTGAAGCACAAAACAACGAGTTCAACATCCAAACATTAGCTAAGGAAATAATAACAGGAGTGAGTAAAATTTGAAAAAAATTGTAATCAGAAATGCAGGAACAACAAATGAGAATATGGAAGAAAATTCTAATTATCTCATGGTTACTAGAGAGCTGAAAGCTGAAATTGCTGAGCTAAGAAGGCAACTAGCTGAACAAGCTAAAACAGTATCAAAGCAAGGCAACAAAATAGATGAACTCCAGAAAGCAGTAGAGGGCAGAGAGAATAGAATCTATGACACTGAAGACAGAATTAGCAAGATTGAGGATGAATTAGAGACAACTAAAAAAGAAGTAAGAGATCTCAAAAAGAGATTAAGAGATGCTGAAAACAACAACAGAGTCCTATGGGATGACTTCAAAAGAAACAATATAGGCATTATTGGCTTACCAGAGGAAGAAAGAGAAGGGGAGGAAGAAAGCATTCTCCAGGCCATAATAGCTGAAAATTTCTCTAGTCTAGACAACACCAAAGACATAAAGATTCAAGAAGCCAAGAGGGTCCTAAACAGAATTAACCCAGACCTAAAGACACCAAGACATGTCATACTTAGATTGGAAAGGAATAAGGATAAAGAAAGGATCCTCAAGGCTGCAAGAGAAAAACAAAGAGTCACCTACAAAGGAAAACCCATAAGATTAGCAGCAGACTTCTCCATACAAACACTACAGGCAAGAAGAGAATGGCAAGATATCTATCGAGTGCTCAATGAGAAAGGCTTTCAGCCAAGAATACCATATCCTGCTAGACTGTCATTCAGACTAGATGGAAGCATCAAAACCTTCTCAGACAAGCAACACTTGAAGGAATCAACCATCACCAAGCCTGCCCTGAAAGAAGTTCTGAAAGGTCTCCTATAAACAACCAGACTACCACAAATAGGACATATATCAAAACACTCTAAAACTCTACAAGAATGGCATTAAAATATCTTCAATCTTTGATATCAATAAATGTGAATGGCCTGAATTCACCTATTAAAAGACACAGAGTAGGAAGATGGATCAGAAAACACAACCCAACAATATGTTGTCTACAGGAAACTCACCTAACTCAACAAGACAAACACAGACTTAAAGTGAAAGGATGGAAAACTATCATACAAGCCAATGGCCCACAACAAAGGGCAGGAACAGCTATTCTCATATCTGACATGATACACTTTAAAATAGATAAGATTAAAAAAGATAGGAATGGACACTACTTAATGCTCAGAAGATCAGTCAATCAAGAGGACTTAACAATTATTAATATCTATGCACCCAATGAGAAGCCATCTAAATACATCAAACTTCTACTGAAAGAGCTACAGCAATATATTAACAGTAACACAATCATAGTAGGGGACTTCAACAATCATAGTAGGGGACTCAACTTGACAGATCATCCAGGAAGAAAATCAGTAAAGACATAAGGGAGCTAAATGAAGAGATAGATAAACTAGAACTATTGGACATTATCAGAGTCATTCATCCCAAGAAACTGGAATACACATTTTACTCAAATCCACATGGATCACTCTCAAGGATAGACCATATGTTAGGCCACAAAGACAGCATCAGCCTATTCAAGAGCACTGAAATCATCCCAAGCATCTTCTCAGACCACAGTGGAATTAAACTAACACTTAACAATCAACAAAAGATTAGTAACAGTGTCAAAATGTGGAAGCTCAACAGTACACTTCTTAACAACTTCTGGGTCAAAGAGGAAATCAAGGAAGAAATCAAAATGTTTCGAGAGTTCAATGAAAATGAAGACACAAGCTATCAAAATATTTGGGACACAGCTAAAGCAGTCCTAAGAGGGAAGTTCATAGCTATACAAGCACACATTAGGAAACAAGAAAAGGCACAAATAAAAAGCCTGATTGCACATCTGAAAGACCTAGAAGAAGAACAACAAAGGAATCCTAAAGCAACCAGAAGGACAGAAATTACTAAAGTTAGGGCAGAAATAAATAACATTGAGAATAGGAAAACCATACAAAAGATCAATGAAAGTAAATGTTGGTTCTTCAAAACAGTAAACAAAATCGACAAACCTTTAGCCAGACTCACAAAACAAAAAAGGGAGAAGACCCAAATAAATCGGATAGTAAATGAAAGAGGAGAAATCACAACAGACACTGCAGAAATTCAACATATCATGCGAGGCTTCTATGAACAACTATATGCCACCAAGCTAGAGAACCTGGAAGAAATGAATGATTTCCTAGATACCTACCAACTTCCAAAACTAAGTAAAGAGGAAGTCGATAACATGAACAGGCCCATCACAGCTAATGAAATTGAAACAGTTATCAAAAATCTTCCCAAAAATAAAAGTCCTGGACCAGATGGTTTTACAAATGAATTCTACAAAACTTTCAAAGAAGAACTAATACCTCTACTTTTAAAAGTCTTCCAGAAGATTGAAGACACTGGAATACTCCCTGCCAGCTTCTATGAAGTCAACATCACCCTGATACCAAAAGCAGACAGGGACACAACCAAAAAAGAAAACTACAGACCAATATCTCTGATGAACATAGATGCGAAAATATTGAACAAAATTCTAGCCAACCAGATACAGCAGTATATCAAAAAAATTGTTCATCATGACCAAGTGGGGTTTATCCCAGGCATGCAAGGTTGGTTTAATATACGTAAATCAATCAATGTGATCCACCACATCAACAAAAGCAAGACCAAAAACCACATGGTCATATCAATAGATGCAGAGAAAGCCTTTGACAAAATACAACATCCCTTTATGATCAAAACACTACAAAAAATAGGAATAGATGGAAAATTCCTGAAGATAGTGGAGTCTATATATAGCAAACCTACAGCCAACATCATACTCAATAGTGAAAAACTGGAAGCATTTCCCCTCAGATCAGGTACTAGACAGGGATGCCCACTATCACCATTACTATTCAACATAGTGTTGGAAGTTCTTGCCATAGCAATCAGGCAGGAGCAAGGAATTAAAGGCATACAGATTGGAAGAGAAGAAGTCAAACTCTCCTTATTTGCAGATGACATGATAGTATACATGGAAAAACCTAAGGAATCCAGCAAGAAGCTTTTGGAAATCATCAGGCAATACAGTAAGGTGTCAGGCTATAAAATTAACATTCAAAAGTCAGTGGCATTCCTCTATGCAAACACTAAGTTAGAAGAAATTGAAATCCAGAAATCAGTTCCTTTTTCTATAGCAACAAAAACAATAAAATATCTAGGAGTAAACCTAACCAAAGAAGTGAAAGACTTGTATACTGAAAATTATGAGTCACTACTCAAAGAAATTGAAAAAGACACAAAGAAGTGGAAAGATATTCCATGTTCATGGGTTGGAAGAATTAACATCATCAAAATGAATATACTACCCAGAGCCATCTACAAATTTAATGCTATCCCCATCAAGATCCCAAGCACATTTTTTAGAAGAATAGAAAAAATGCTACAAATGTTTATCTGGAACCAGAAAAGACCTAGAATTGCCAAAACAATCTTGAGAAAAAAGAACAGAACCGGAGGCATCACACTCCCAGATCTCAAACTGTATTATAGGGCCATTGTCATCAAAACTGCTTGGTACTGGAACATGAACAGACACACTGTCCAGTGGAATAGAATTGAGAGCCCAGAAATGAGGCCCCATACGTATGGACATCTAATATTTGACAAAGGGGCCCAGACTATTATATGGGGGAAGCAGAGCCTCTTCAACAAATGGTGTTGGAAACAATGGGTCGAAACATGCAGAAGAATGAAACTGAATCACTGTATTTCACAAAATACAAAAGTAAATTCCAAGTGGATCAAGGACTTGGATGTTAGACCAGAAACTATCAGATACTTAGAGGAAAATATTGGCAGAACTTTTTTCCGCATAAATTTTAAAGACATTTTCAATGAAACGAATCCAATTACAAGGAAGACTAAGGCAAGTATAAACCTATGGGACTACATCAAATTAAAAAGCTTCTTCACAGCAAAAGAAACCACTACCCAAATCAAGAGACCCCTCACAGAATGGGAGAAGATCTTTACATGCCATACATCAGATAAGAGTTTAATAACCGGGAGTCGGGCTGTAGCGCAGCGGGTTAAGCGCAGGTGGCGCAAAGCACAAGGACCGGCATAAGGATCCCAGTTCGAACCCCGGCTCCCCACCTGCAGGGGAGTCGCTTCACAGGCGGTGAAGCAGGTCTGCAGGTGTCTATCTTTCTCTCCTCCTCTCTGTCTTCCCCTCCTCTCTCCATTTCTCTCTGTCCTATCCAACAACGACAACAACAATAATAACTACAACAATAAAACAACAAGGGCAACAAAAGGGAATAAATAAATAAAATAAATATAAAAAAAAATCAAAAAAAAAAAAAAGAGTTTAATAACCAACATATATAAAGAGCTTGCCAGACTCAACAACAAGACAACAAATAACCCCATCCAAAAATGGGGGGAGGACTTGGACAGAATATTCACCACAGAAGAGATCCAAAAGGCCGAGAAACACATGAAAAAATGCTCCAAGTCTCTGATTGTTAGAGAAATGCAAATCAAGACAACAATGAGATATCACTTCACTCCTGTGAGAATGTAACACATCAGAAAAGGTAACAGCAGCAAATGCTGGAGAGGGTGTGGGGTCAAAGGAACCCTCCTGCACTGCTGGTGGGAATGTCAATTGGTCCAACCTCTGTGGAGAACAGTCTGGAGAACTCTCAGAAGGCTAGAAATGGACCTACCCTATGACCCTGCAATTCCCCTCCTGGGGATATATCCTAAGGAACCCAACACATCCATCCAAAAAGATCTGTGTACACATATGTTCTTGGCAGCACAATTTGTAATAGCCAAAACCTGGAAGCAACCCAGGTGTCCAACAACAGATGAGTGGCTGAGCAAGTTGTGGTATATATACACAATGGAATACTACTCAGCTGTAAAAAATGGTGACTTCACCGTTTTCAGCTGATCTTGGATGGACCTTGAAAAAATCATGTTGAGTGAAATAAGTCAGAAACAGAAGGATGAATACGGGATGATCTCACTCTCAGGCCGAAACTGAAAAACAAGATTAGAAAAGAAAACACAAGTTGAACCTGAAATGGAATTGGAGTATTACACCAAAGTAAAAGACTCTGGGGTGGTTGGGTAGGTGGGTGGGGAGAATACAGGTCCATGAAAAATGATGAATGACATAGTGGGGGTTGTATTGTTAAATGGGAATCTGGGGAATGTTATGCATGTAAAAAAAAAAAAAAAGAAGTAGAAACGCAAAGCAGAAATTGACTGAGTTTGGAGTATGGCACCAAAGTAAGAAAGCAGAAGTACACTAGAGTTTGCAGTGAGTACCTCCCTAATACTTCCTCTCCACTTTTCCAAGCTTTGGGTCCAGGATTGCTCAACAATTTGTTTGGCTTTGTATGTTAACTCTCTTTTCAGTCACCAGGTTCCAGATGCCATCAGGATGCCGGCCAGACTTCCCTGGATTGAAGACCCCACCAATGTGTCCTGGAGCTCAGCTTCCCCAGAGACCCACCCTACTAGGGAAAGAGAGAGGCAGACTGGGAGTATGGACCGACCAGTCAACGCCCATGTTCAGCAGGGAAGCAATTACAGAAGCCAGACCTTCCACCTTCTGCAACCCTCAATGACCCTGGGTCCATGCTCCCAGAGGGATAGAGAATAGGGAAGCTATCAGGGGAGGGGGTGGGATATGGAGATTGGGCGGTGGGAATTGTGTGGAGTTGTACCCCTCCTACCCTATGGTTTTGTTAATTAATCCTTTCTTAAATAAAAAAATTTAAAAAAAAAAAAAAAGGTTCTTCACAGCAAAAGAAACTACTACCCAAACCAAGAGACCCCTCACAGAATGGGAGAAGATCTTTACATGCCATACATCAGATAAGAGTTTAATAACCAACATATATAAAGAGCTTGCCAGACTCAACAACAAGAGAACAAATAACCCCATCCAAAAATGGGGGGAGGACTTGGACAGAATATTCACCACAGAAGAGATCCAAATGGCTGAGAAACACATGAGAAAATGCTCCAAGTCTCTGATTGTCAGAGAAATGCAAATCAAGACAACAATGAGATATCACTTCACTCCTGTGAGAATGTCATACATCAGAAAAGGTAACAGAGGGAGTCGGGCTGTAGCACAGCGGGTTAAGTGCAGGTGGCGCAAAGCACAAGGACCGGCATAAGGATCCCAGTTCGAACCCCGGCTCCCCACCTGAAGGGGAGTCGCTTCACAGGTGGTGAAGCAGGTCTGCAGGTGTCTATCTTTCTCTCCCCCTCTCTGTCTTCCCCTCCTCTCTCCATTTCTCTCTGTCCTATCCAACAACGACAACAACAATAATAACTACAACAATGAAACAACAAGGGCAACAAAAGTGAATAAATACATTTAAAAAAAAAAAAGGTAACAGCAGGAAATGCTGGAGAGGGTGTGGGGTCAAAGGAACCCTCCTGCACTGCTGGTGGGAATGTCAATTGGTCCAACCTCTGTGGAGAACAGTCTGGAAAACTCTCAGAAGGCTAGAAATGGACCTACCCTATGACCCTGCAATTCCCCTCCTGGGGATATATCCTAAGGAACCCAACACATCCATCCAAAAAGATCTGTGTACACATATGTTCTAGGCAGCACAATTTGTAATAGCCAAAACCTGGCAGCAACCCAGGTGTCCAAGAACAGATGAGTGGCTGAGCAAGTTGTGGTATATAGACACAATGGAATACTACTCAGCTGTAAAAAATGGTGACTTCACCGTTTTCAGCCGATCTTGGATGGACCTTGAAAAAATCATGTTGAGTGAAATAAGTCAGAAACAGAAGGATGAATATGGGATGATCTCACTCTCAGGCCGAAGTTGAAAAACAAGATTAGAAAAGAAAACACAAGTCGAACCTGAAATGGATTGGAATATTACACCAAAATAAAAGACTCTGGGGTGGGTGGGTGGGTGGGGAGAACACAGGTCCATGAAAGATGATGAATGAAATAGTGGGGATTGTATTGTTAAATGGGAATCTGGGGAATGTTATGCATGTACAAACTATTGTATTTACTGTTGAATGTAAAACATTAATTCCCCAATAAAGAAATAAATTATTAAAAAAACAACAACAATGTGTTTTGTTTTGTTTTGTTCTGTTCTGTTCTGTTACCAGAACATTGCTGGGCTCTGGCTTACAGTGATGTGGGGTATTGAACCTATTTTACTGAAATGATAAAGTCAAAGGGACTTCAAGCTGAAAAATAAGAAAAACTACTGCTTAGGTAAACACAGACTTTTAAAAAAATTTTTACCAGAGAATTGCATAATTATGGCTTATGCTGGTGCCGGGAATTGAATCTGGCACCTTTGGTGCATCAGGCATTAACGTTTTTTTTTTTTTTTTTTAGCTAGAGTGCTATTGAGCTCTGGTTTATGATGGTGCAGGGGATTGAACCTGGGACCATTGGAGCCTCAGGCATGAGAGTCTTTTTAAATAATCATTATGTTATCTCATCTACTCTATTTATTTATTTTCCCTTTTGTTGCCCTTGTTGTTTTTACTGTTGTTATAGTTATTGTTGTTATTGATGTTGTTGTTGGATAGGACAGAGAGAAATGGAAAAAGGAGGGGAAGACAGAGAGAGGGAGAGAAGGATAGACACTTGCAGACCTGCTTCACCTCTTGTGAAGCGACTCCCCTTGCAGTTGGGGAGCCAGGGGCTTGAACCGGGATCCTTGCACCGCTCCTTGTGCTTTGTGCCACGTGGGCTCAACCCGCTGCGTTACCACCCAACTCCCCACTCTATTTATTTTTATTTATTCTTTTTATTTGGGGGCTAATGGTTTACAGTGCAGTCATTGACACACAGGAATGAGTTATTTTTCTTTTTTCAAAAGAAATTTGATCTTTTATAGATAGTATTTTATTTACTTTAGTAAGAGCAGTACAGAAGAGAAAAACAGGGAGAAATACTAGAGCACTGCTTTAGTGGTGGCACTGGGGATTCAATCTGGGATCTCAGAGCTTTAGGCATGAAATCTTTTTGCATAACCATTTTGCTATCCTCTCAGTCCACATGGGGATAATTCCACTCTCTGAGAAGGTTCCCCACAGAATATTCACCCAAAACCTGGATTCTTTCTCATCATCATGTCCCAGGGCCTCAGGATGAAAGTTTTCATCTGTCCCTCCTCCTTCTCTAGAGTCCATTTCTTTGATGCAATGTTTTATTTTATTTTATTTTATTTTTTCTTTTACTAGAGCACTGCTCAGCTCTGCCTTATGGTGGTGCTGGGGATTGAACTTGGGACCTTGAAGCCTTAGGCATGGGAGTATTTTGCATGACCATATACTATCTCCCCAGCCTTCCTATTATGTTGACGGTGACCATTTTCACAGATGTGAGGTGGAATCTCAGTGTAGTTTTCATTCACATTTCTCTAATACTGATGGAATATGATGAGTGAGACGAAGCATTTCTTCATATTCTTTTTTTAATGTGGCTTTTCTTTTTTTAATATTTATTTATTTATTTATTCCCTTTTGTTGCCCTTGTTTTTTTTTTATTGTTGTAGTTATTATTGTTATTATGTCATCATTGTTGGATAGGACATAGAAATAAAGAGAGGACGGGAAGACAGAGAGGGGGAGAGAAAGACAGACACCTGCAGACCTGCTTCACCACCTGTGAAGCGACTCCCCTACAGGTGGGGAGCCGGGGGCTGGGACTGGCATCCTTAGGCCGGTCCTTGAGTTTTGTGCCACGTGCGCTTAACCCACTGCGCTACCCACCCAACTCCCTTCATATTCTTGTGGGCTGCATTCCTCACTTATTTAGAAAACCGTTCATTACTTCTTATTTTAACCTACCATTGTTCAGCTCCAGTTTATGGTGGTGCTGGGGATTGAACCTAGACCTCAAAGCCTCAGGCATGAAAGCTTTTTTTTTTTTTCTTTTTAGATATTTATTTATACCCTTCTGTTGCCCTTGTTGTTTTATTGTTGTAGTTATTATTGATGTTGTTATTGTTGGATAGGACAGAGAGAAATGGATAGAGGAGGGGAAGCAGGTCTGCAGATGTCTCTCTTTCTCTCTCCCTGTCTCTGCAGGTGTCTTTCTCTCCCCCTATCTTCCCCTCCTCTCTCCATTTCCCTCTGTCCTATCCAACAATGATGACATCAACAACAACAATAACTATAACAACAATAAAAAAACAACAAGGGCAACAAAAAGGAAAATAAATAATAAAAGGAGTTAAAAAAAGGTTTTTAGACTGATGACATCACCAGAGTACAGGGAAGGTCAAAAGTGAGGCTGGTGAAATACCCTAGTGGTTGTGTAAAAAGCCTTTCATGAGTGAGGGTAGATAACATAATGGTTATGCAAACAGACTGTCATGCCTGAGACTCCGAAGTCCCGGGTTCAACCCCCCACACCACCATAAGGCAGAGCTGAGCAGGGCTCTGGTAAGGAGAGAGGGGGTAGAGAAAGGCAAAAGAAAGTTTACCGCACTTCACTGTTGAGAGGCTTAGGAAACTGGAGAAAATACGTTTCAAGAATTTGAATCAGGACACCTAGAGCTGCTACAGGAGACTGCCTGCATTATCATGCTGACTATTGGGGTTTCCCCAGCACCACACACACATCAGCGCTTCAGCAACTAAGGAAACTGGTGCTGTGGTGTCTCCCTGAATGAATAACAACAAAAAATCCAGAGCAGTGAAATCACACATGCATGAGACAATAGGTCTACCAAAAGAAAGAAAAGTCTGAATAAATGATCAACTATGAAAAAATGTAAGGATGAGAGCTGACTTAAAAAAAATATATACTTATTATGGGATAGAGACGGAGAGAAATTGAGAGGGAAGGGGGACATAGATAGGGAGAGAGACAACTGCAGTCCTGCTTCACCACTCGTGAAGTTTTCCCCCTGCAGGTGGGGATCAGGGGCTTGAACCCAGGTCCTTGTGGACTATTATGTGTGTGCTTACCCAGGTGCATCACCAACTGGCCCCAGACCTGACTTCAGTTTAGCAATATCTTCCTTGGACCTATTCTTTCCAGGAGAAACATCTAATCTAATTTCCTAATTTCTCAAAAAAAATTTTTTTTTTTTTTGGGTGAGGGAAGCTTAACACATCATCTTCTAATATACTACATAATTTCTCTGCTTATTTTGTCTGTTTATTTTTTTTCTAGAATAAAAGCTCTATTGTGGGGCCAGGTGTATGCACACCTAGTTGAAAACACATCCTACAATGCACAAAGACGGGGGTTCAAACCTCGGGCTCCCACGTGCAGGAGGAACGCTTCATAAGTGGTGAAGCAGGGCTATGGGTGTCTGTCTCTCTCTCCCTCTCTATCTCCTCTCTAAACCCAAATAAATAAACAAACTCTATTAGGGCAGGAATTTTTGTCTACTTTGCCAATTAACAAACTATTGCAAGAAAGAAAGAGAACCAGAACATGATTCTGGTACAAGCATGGCCTGAGATTGGACATAGGACTTCATGCTTGAGAGTCCAAACACTTTATCCAGTGTGATACTTAAAATGAAAAAAATCCTGTGGTCCAGGAGGTGGCGCAGTGATAAGGCTTTGGACCCTCAAGCATGAGGTCCTCAGTTCGATCCCTGGCCACACATGTGCTAGAGAAATGTCTGGTTCTTTCTCTCTCCTCCTATCTTTCTCATTAATAAATAATAAATAAAATCTTAAGAAAGAAGGAAAGAAAGGAAGAAGGAAGGAAGAAAGAAAGGAAGGAAGGAAGGAAGAAAGGAAAGAAAGAAAGAAAGAAAGAAAGAAAGAAAGAAAGAAAGAAAGAAAGAAAGAAAGAAAGAAAGAAAGAAAGAAAGAAACCTACACTTTTGATTCTGTCTGTACCAGATCCGCGCCTTAGCAGATTCTGGGCATTTCAGTGGATTCTGTCCTGGCAACTTGATGGACTCTGTAACCAATCAGCTTGTGCCCTTTGATTCTGTTTATAACCAATCAACCTGCGCCCCTTTCAATCCTGTCTGTAACCAATCAACTTGTGCTGCACCCAGTTTGAAAAGGATAAAAACTGGTTGCCAAGGCAGAAAATCTATTCAAGTCTGGTAGGAATCCTCCTGAAACCGTGCTGAGAAACCGAACTCTCTGCCCTCCACTCGGTTTCATTCTTCGGGTGCATCTGAGCTGTAGCACGAGTTTTTCAGTAACAATGCCTTGTAAACCACTGCTTTTTACACAATATTATCACCTAGCATAATCTTTCATGGTTTATCCGTGTTAAAATCCTTTAAAAAAAAAATTTTTTTTTAAAACCAGAGCATTGCTTAGGTTATGGTGGTGAGGGGAATTGAACCTGGGAGCCTCAGGCATGAGAGTCTCTTTTGCATAACCATTATGTTATCTATACCTTTCTAGAATACGCTGTCTACATATGCTTTCTAGAATTATGCTATTTACAACCCCCACTTTTAAAAAAAAACATTTTTTAAAACTTTATTTTCCCTTTTGTTGCCCTTGTTGTTGCCATTGATGTCGTCGTTGTTGGATAGGACAGAGAGAAATGGAGAGAGGAGGGGAAGACAGAGAAGGGGAGAGAAAGATAGACACCTGCAGACCTGCTTCACTGCCAGTGAAGCTACTCCCCTGCAGGTGAGGAGCTGGGGGCTCAAACCGGGATCCTTATGCCGGTCCTTATGCCTAACCCGCTGCGCTACTGCAGACTCCCCCCCATTTTTTTTTTTTTAATGAAGATCACAGCACCAAAGCTTCCTTCAATGCTGTAGGAACTAGACTTAGCCTGAGTCACCTGAACAATCACATCTTTAATACTTTCTTTTAAATTTATTTTGTTGATTTAATTAATTAATTATTGGACAGAGACAGAGAAATTGAGAGGGGAGGGAAAGATAAAGAGGGAGAGAAAGATAGACACCTGTAGCCGTGCTTCACCACCCAGGAAGCGTTACCCCCTGCAGGTGGGGACAAGGGGCTTGAACCTGGGTCCTGTGCACTGTAGTGTGTATGCTTAAACCAGGTACACCACTGCCTGGCCCTCTTTAAATTTATTTAATTTTTTTTAAATATGTCTTTTTTTTCATTCTTTAAATATTTATTTTCCCTTTTGTTGTCATTGTTGTTTTTATTTTCTTTTTTAAATATTTTATTTATTAATGAGAAAGATAGGAAGAGAAGCGAAAGAACCAGACATCACTCTAGTACATGTGCTGCTGGGGATAGAACTCAGAACCTCATGCTTGAGAGTCCAATGCTTTATCCACTGCACCACCTCCCAGACCACACATTTATTTTCTATAGAGACAAAGAAATTGAGAGGGAAGGAGGAGATAGACAGGAAGAGAGACGGAGCAACTTGCAGCGCTGTTTCACTGCTTGTGAAGGTGGAGACCAGGGGCTTGAACCCTGATCTTTATGTACTGCAATAGGTGTGTTCAAAGCAGGTGTGCCACCACCTGCCCCCCTTTTTGTTTCTAAAATATATTTATTTTAGTGAGAGTCCAGAACATTGCTCAGGTCTGGTTTATAATGGTGCTGGGGACTGAACTTGGGAGCTCACAGTCTCAGGCAAGTCTTTTGCACAGCCATTATGCTGTCTCCCCAAGCCCCCATAAAAATGTCTTCTTTAAAGTGAGAAGTTCTGCAATATCTAATCTTTCATATGATGAAAGGTGATTTAGACCTTTTCCCATGGCTGTTCAATGTGCACCTTCTGTGCATTCCTTCTTAGGCGATTCCATTCATTCAATATTTATTTACATATTTTATTTATTTAGCGGAGAGAGACAGAATAAAGGAACAAGGGGGAGATAGAAAGAGAGACAACTGAAGCACAGCTTTCCCATTTTGTGAAGTTGTTCCCTCCCTTCACCTCACCTCCTGTCCAGATGGGGAGCGAGGGCTTTAACCTGGGTCCTTGAGCATGCTCAAGTGTGCACTCAACCAGGTGTGCCACCCACCTCCCCCATTTACTAAATAATTGTGTTTGTTAGCACCATTCTAATTTAACTTCATGTAGATCTTGCACTGATACGTTAAATAACACTGGTATGGGGGTCGGGTGGTAATCGCACGTGGCGCAAAGCGCAAGGACCTGCCTAAGTATCCAGGTTTGAGCCCCTGGCTCCCCACCTGTGGCGGAGTTGCTTCACAGGCGGTGAAGCAGGTCTGCAGGTGTCTTTCTCTCTCTCCCTCTCTTCTCTCGATTTCTGTCTTGTAACCCACATCTTTGATTTTGCTTCAGGTTCTATGGTTTTTGTGTTTGTTTTTACTTATTGAGAGATAGGACAAGAAAAAGAACCAGATATCACTCTGGTACATGTGCTGCCGGGGATTGAACTTGGGACCTCATGCTTGAGATCCAATGCTTTATCCATTGCGCCACCTCCGGGACCACAAGTAACATGTTTTTTTCAGAGCACTTTGCAGCCCAAGCATGACTTGAGGTAAATTGTATGACATGTTCGCGCTTGAGTTCAATCAGAAATCAGAATCACAAATTTCACCCTTGGAGGACAGAGTTAGTTTGTTGTTGTTGTTGTTTTTCCAGAGACAGAAATTGAAAGAGAAGGTAAAGAGGGAGACACCTGCAACACTTGCGAAGCTTCCCCCTGTGTGTAGGGACCTGCAGCTTGACGGTGCTGGCTTCTTGCATGTTGTAACATGTGTGCTGAACCAGGTGCGCCACCACCCTGCCCAGAAAGTCTTATACAGCCTGTCTGCTCTGATAAACCCGCAATAATAAATAAAAGCCTACATTTAACCTTGAAAAAGAAAGTTGCACTGAAAAAGAAACATTATTTCTGAATTGGTCCTTATTTCAATTTGTACGATAGCAGTTGCATGAAAATTCCACAAGGGGGCAGACTGGCCCCATTAAATTTGGCTTACATTACTGATTTAAATAATTCTGGAAACTCCTATTATTGCTCTTCCCAAGGGGGACGCGGGGGTGGGGGGAGGCCTGCAGGAGACAGGAGGAGGTGCACCTGGTAGAGAGCACACATTACATTGTGCAAGGACCTGGGTTCAAGCCCCTGGTCCCCACCTGCACGTGGGAAGCTTCATTAGTAGCAAATTAGTACTGCAAATGTACTTCCTCCTTTCTCTCTCTCCCCTCTTAATTTCTGTCTCTACCCAAGATTAATAAATATCTATATCTATATCTATCTATCTATATCTATATATATATCAAAGTAAAAGACTGGGGATTGGGGGGAGGGCTCAGGTACTGGAACATGATGGCAGAGGAGGACCTAGTAGGAGTTGAATTGTTATGTGGAAAGATGAGAAATACGGAGCTCCAGTGGTGCAACCGGTTAGCCCGTGGCACTTATATGGAAAACTGAGAAATGTTATGCATGTACAAACAATTGTATTTACTGTCGAATGTAAAACATTAATCCCCCAGTAAAAAAATTATATATATATGTATATGTATATATATACGTATATATATATGTATATATATATATACATATATATATAATTTGTCCCTGCCTAATTTGCCAGCCCTATCCTTACCCTTTGTTAAACAAACAGGCAAACATGGTGGAAACTGGGTGATAGCTTACCCAGTAAATGCTGCTATCTGTTAAGACCTGGGTTCAAATTCCTATCACCTATGTGTAAACACCGTGAAAAGGGAAATGTATCAGCGGTGAGGCAGGGTTCTAGTGTTGCTCCTTCCCCCCCATTATCTCTCCTTCTCTGATTCTCAACCTTTCTCTGGTAAAAAGAGAAAAGAAAAAAAAAATTGAACAAGAGTTCACAATAGCACGGGATTCTCGGGTATGAAACCCCAACATAGCCCTGGTAAGAATTAAAAAAAAAAAATTCGGGGGCTGGGCGGTAGCGCAGTGGGTTAAGGGTTAAGCGCACATGGCGCAAATGGCGCAAAGGGCAAGGACTAGAGTAAGGATCCCAGTTCTACCCCCCCCCCCACCTGCAGTGGGGTCGCTTCGCAAGTGGTGAAGCAGTTCTGCAGTTCTCTCTTCCTGTCTTCCTCTCCCCTCTCGATTTCTCTGTCCTATCCAACAACAGCTATAACAACAATAATAATAACCACCACAACTAGGGCAACAAAATGGGAAAAATAGCCTCCAAGAGCAGTGGATTCATAGTGCTGGCACCGAGCTCCAGTGATAACCCTGGAGGCAAAAAAAAAAAAAAAAAAAAACCAAGCATGCAAATTTCAAAAAAATACTAAGGTTCCCCCCTCCCTTATTGTATACTTACAGATCTATATACATCTTCATAGATATATAAAAGTAAGTTGATATAAACTGAGTTGAGGGGAAAAAAACCCTTTGTTTTATTTTACTAGAACACTGTTCTGCTCTGGTTTACAGTGGTGCTGAGGATTAAACTTGGGGCTTTGGAGCATCATGCATGGAGGTGTTTTTTGCATAGTCTTGATGTTGTCTCCCAGTCCTATTTATTTATGTTTAGATAGAGACAAGACAGGCAGAGAGATCACAAAAAGGTCAGAGCACCAAAGTTCCTTTCAGTGTGATGGGTGAGGGACTTGGACTCAGGTCACACACATGGCATAGCACACTGTCCAACAGCTATTTTGCCAGCCCTAATCACTTACTTTAAAAAATTTATTTGTAGGGAGTCGGGCTGTAGCACAGCGGGTTAAGCACAGGTGGCGCAAAGCACAAGGACCGGCATAAGGATCCCGGTTCGAACCCCGGCTCCCCACCTGCAGGGGAGTCGCCTCACAGGCGGTGAAGCAGGTCTGCAGGTGTCTATCTTTCTCTCCTCCTCTCTGTCTTCCCCTCCTCTCTCCATTTCTCTCTGTCCTATCCAACAACGACAACAACAATTAATAACTACAACAATAAAACAACAAGGGCAACAAAAGGGAATAAATAAATAAAATATTTAAAAAATTTTATTTGTATTTAAGAGAGACATTTGGGGGAGGGAGAGGGGGAAGAGAACCAGAGCATCATTCTGGCACATGCAATGCCAGAGATGGAACTTGGGGTCTCATGGTAGAGAACCCAACAACTTATCTCCTATGTCACCTCCTGGAGCTGCCTCGTTATTTATTTAAGATCAGTAAAGCCCAGGTAGTAATTTCAGAGGAACATGCACACATGAGGTATCAGGTTGGGTTAAGTCCCTGATGTCACATATTGACTGAGAACTGAGATAGCAGAGTAGCTAAGCGGTGATCTGCCCGCTTTCACTCATTCTTTTTTTTTTTTTTAAGATTTTATTTATTTATTCATGAAGATAGGTGAGAGAAAGAACCAGACATCACTTTGGTACATGTGCTCCCGGGGACTGAACTCAAGACCTCATGCTTGAGAGTCCAGTGCTTTATCCACTGCGCCACCTCCCAGAATACCTCATTACTCAGTACTGCACTGCATACTATAGTATTATGTCTCCCCCCCCCCCCCCCCCCCCGTTTTTCTTTTCTTCTGACCAGAGCACTGATCAGCTCTGGCTTATGGTGGTGCAGGGACTGAACCTGGGACTTTGGAGCCTCAGGCATGAGAGTCTCTTTGCATAACCATTATGCTATCTACCCCACCCCAGTATTATCTATCAATTGCTGCATGACATGTATGGTTTCCAGTTTCTGACACCCTTGAATAAAAATGCTAGAGGTTTTTTTTTTTTTGTGTGTATATAAATTTAGTCACACTAGGGCTAATGCACAGGTGAGGGATTGCTTTGTCATAACATAGCTGTACATTTACTTTTGTGAAAACTGTCCAGAATAGTTACACTGTTTTGTATGTCCATTAGCAACATTTCTCTATGTTCTTCCCACTAATTCCTTTTTTGGTGTCAACATTTTATGCACATACATATTTATTCTAAGTGATGTTGATTATAGTGATTGAAGGGGAGGATGTGTGCCACATAGGAGGCCCTAAAATGAAACAGCTCAAAAATAAATTGAGGAGCAAGAATCTTACAGAAACCAAGGTTAGATGCTAATATTGTCACCAAGAGGTTACTGTCACAGAGACTCTTACTAGCTTGTAGCCACAGTTCTTAGAAGCTACTTCATACTTTTATGAATAGACAAAAACAACAACCACACACACACACACACACACACACACACACACACACACACACACACACGGACTTCTGGGAGGTGTGGCCATGCAGTAACAGGGAACAAAAAGGATCCCTCCCCAAAAGTATCTAAGATAAATCTCATCAAACCCAGCAATTATGACTGAGACATCTGCAGCCACAGACACCAAGTTGCAGATGCTGCCGATTCCATTCTGAATACTCTGGGCAGACAACCTCACCAGGGTCCTGGAACCTCGCCTCTCCAGAGCTGTAGCCCACTAGGGAAAGACAGGAACTGGTTGGGAGGAGTATGGGGGAGCAGGCAGTGGTGCACCTGGTTAAGCATACACATTATAGTGTGCAAAGACCTGGGTTCAAGCCCCTGGTCCTACCTGCAGGGGGAAAGCTTCACAAGTAGTGAAGCAGGGCTGCAGATGTTTCTGTCTCTCCCTCTTTATCTCCCCCTTCCTTCCCTCTCAATCTCTGGCTGTCTATCCAATAAATAAAGATGATAAAAAAATAAACATTAAAAAAAGGTATTAAAGTGGTCCGGGAGGTAGCACAATGGAAAAGTGTTGGACTCTCAGTCTTGAGGTCCTGAGTTCAATCCCTGGTAGCACATGCACCAGAGTGATGTCTAGTTCTTTCTCTCTCGCCTATCTTTCTCATATATATATGGAACAGGCTGGGGGTATGGATTGACATGCCAAAGCCCATATCCAGTGGAGAAGCAATTACGGAAGCCAGAACTCCCACATTCAGCACCCCAAACTCCTTGATCCATAGAGGAAGATTATTATATGGGCCCTTAACCCAGTGCGCCACTGCCTGGCCCCAGGAGGAAGAAGATAAGAGGGTTCTGAACTCCAGCTCCATCAGCACCGGGAGAGAGGAGAAGGAGAGGGACATTTGGCGGTAGTAATGTCATCAGTGGCTTGGAGAAGAGAGGATTAAATTAGGAAAAAAAAAAGGGGGAATTACATATAAATGTGGATGGATAATTGTAGAGATGATGGTTGGCGTTATATCTACACCTTAGGGGAACTGTGATGGCTTGCAGTGCAGAGACTGAAGATTCAGAACTCTGGTGGTGGGAACGGTGTGGAATTAACCCTGTTGACATGTAATTTTGTAAATCAATACTAAATCACTAATTATAATACACATACACATATACACACAACAACAAACTCCACCCCCCAAAATCATGAGAGAGCAGTAAGTCCAGAATTACTGGGTTTATGGTATACAACCTCTACCCCAAAATGTTACAAATGAAAAGAGCTACCATTACTGATTACTTTTGGTATAAAAGGGATGGATTGGGGGTGGGGTGAGGGTAGAAACAGGCCATGAAGACCAAATGCAAGGATTCCCTGCCTACGACTCTGGGTGATAGGGTGACCTGGTATTAGCCAAAAAGGCCATCATTAAGTGAGGCAGTCTCTTGCCCTTACCCAGCTTCTGTAGTCCCTTTTGATAGCTTAGACTTTCTGTCAGTAGTTAAAGTGTTGAGTGTTATTTGTTGTATCCAAACCGTTAGTGTGGCCTGGCCTCAAGTTAGGGAGGAAATACAACTAGGATTTTAGTGAGGTCTAAGTTAACCCTAAATTTAACTGCATTTACTTGTTTGATGATTCCGATATGTGCACTTAACAGGGTGCGCCACCACTCAGCCCCCTAGTTTTAACAGCCACCAGGGTTATTGCTGTGGTTCAGTGCCTGCATGACAAATCCACTGCTCTTGGTGGCTGTTTTCTTTCTTTTTGATAGAAAGAAATTGAGGGCTGGGAGTCCAGTGGTAGCGCAGCGGGTTAAATGCTGGTGGCGCAAAGCGCAAGGACCGGCATGAGGATCCCGGTTCGAGCCCCCGGCTCCCCACCTGCAGGGGAGTCACTTCACAGGCGGTGAAGCAAGTCTGCAGGTGTCTTTCTCTTCCCCTCTCTGTCTTCCCCTCCTCTCTCCATTTCTCTCTATCCTATCCAACAACATCAATAACAACAACAATAATAACTATAACAATAAAACAACAAGGGCAACAAAAGGGAATAAATATTATATATATATATATATATATTGAGGGCTATGGAGATAGCATTAATGATTATGTAAAAGCCGTTCATGCCTGAGGTACAAAAGGTCCCAGGTTCAATCCTCAGCACCACCATAAGCCAGAGCTGAGCAATGCTCTGGTAAAATAAATAAAATAAAATAAGAAGAAATTGGAAGAGGGTGAGAGGAGAGAGACACCTATAGCAGTGCTTCACCACTCGCCTCAGGTGGGGAAGAGGGCATGAACCTAGGTCCTTGTGCTTGGTAATGTGTGTACTCTACCAGATATGACACTGCCCAGAACTGTGGACCAATACTTCTTTTAAGTTTTCTTCATGATAAAGAGTTGAAAAAAGCAAGACCACCCAACGCAATAATGTAAATAAACTGGGCTGCACACAAGAAAATGAGATATGCCAAACTTTTAGCAGGGGTAATAGGGAGGGTGATATATATTATTGGTTCATACGTTTATAGTATCAATTTTATAATGTTAATAAGTCCTAGGGGTTTACTGCACAGCAGTGTGGGTCTATTAATACTTAAAAGTACTGAATTTTGTATTTAAAAATGATTAAGTGGCCTGGGAGGTAATGTGGCTAAGTCACTGAATGATCAAGTATGAGGTCCCAAGTGATTTCCAACATCCCATGTGCCAGAGTGATGCTCTGGTTCTCCTCTTCCCCCATTAACTAATAAACAAACAAAATGTGTTTTTTAAACCAAAGTGCTCCTCAACTCTGGTTTAAGGTGGTATAGGGGCCTGAACCTAGGACTTCAGAGCCTCAGGCAAGAGTCAATTTGAATAACCATTATGTTATCTACCCCTGGTTAAGCAGGGTCTGGAAGCAGTTTACCCAGTAGAATGTACATGTTACTATGTGTGAGGACCTGGGCTCAAGTCTCCTATCACTACATGGAAGCACCTGCAGAGCGAAAGCTCCAGGAGTAAAGCAGTGTTGCCACGTCTCTCCTTGGCTGTCTTTCAGCTTCTAGATAGAAGGAAAAAGAAAAAAGAAAAGAGATAGGGAAAAAATAGGTTGATAGAACAGTGGAGCCATGCACGCACAGAGCCCAATCAAACAAACTAAATCAATTACAGTTAGAGGGTTACAGGGCTGGGGAGGCAGCAGAAAGGTTATGCAAAAGATTTTCATACCTGAGTTTTAAATGTTCCACATTCAGTCTCCAGCACCACCAGAAGCCAGAGGTGAGCAGTACTTTGGTATAAAACAAAAAACACCCAAACCAACAACAATCATATAAGCATCTATGAATGTGATAAATTAACGTGTTCTATACATATAAAATCAAAATGTCACACGGCAAATGTACTGTAACTACACACAGTTGACAGCTATGAGAGAATGCTGGCTGGAAGAGCGCTGAGCGTGCACGCCTGAGGCTCCCAGCTCAATCCCAAGCACCATATGTGCCCGAATCCCACTCTGGCTTCTCCTGCTCATGAAACTCTCAAATGTAACAAACAGTTTAAAGAATGGCCAGGATGGCAAAAACAAACAAGCTGGACGTGTGATATCAAGCTGACAAATGGGAATTTATTTGGCAGAAAAGCAACATCTAGAGAATGCCACAGAGAGCCCTAGTATGTCTAAGAACTATATGTAAAAATGACAAGTGATCATGACGACTCTGAAGCACTGACAGCACGGTGCTTTCTGGACCTAAGGAGTCAAATGACACTCAGTGTGGTTCTAATGTCCTTATACACCTCACAGTCCAACTTGACTTACATCTGGCAAACCAGATAACCAGAACACATCTAATTACAGAACTTTTTTTTCTTTTCTTTTCTTTTCTTTTCTTTTCTTTTTGTGTGTGAAACAAAACGTGGTAATACTCAATTCTCCTGACAATACATAAATTTACTCATCCGGAAAATCTCCACACAGATAATTCTAACTATTCCAATTTCTTGGACAAGTGCTATATTGCTTGAATTCAGTAAACAGAATTAGACAACTTTTTTTCTGTTTGTTTATGCAAACAACATATACAATGTAACAGTAAAAAGTACTCACTGTAGTCTTACTGGGACATTAATACTGACTAAAATGTTCGTGTAAAATGTATGACCTTACTAATTTTGTTGTCATTTCAACCTCAAAACTCAACTCTATTTTATTTCTACTGCAATAGTTTTCTGATGTTCAAATAGAGGAAACCTATGCCTTCTCAATTCTTGCAAATTCTTCTTTTTCCTTAGCCTGAATTTAATTTGAGATTTATCAGTATTTTTGACTTAATGAACATTCTTACTCCTCTATACCAGAAGTTCTTCAGAGGTTTAAACTCCGTCATGGCAATTACTTTATTACGTTAATTGTAGAAAAGTACTAAAGACATTTCTTCCTGACAGAACATGTCATGACAAGTCTCTTGTTTATACAATAAACTGGTAACATTGGTAAAGTACACACATAGTTTATGTTCCCAAAATAGAATAACTTAAATATCAAAACGTACCTTTATGTCACCACTATAACTGAACTTCTAAGCATAACAAATGTCAATTTTTAATATAAAAATCACAGTTCACTAGACTGTCACAGCATATACACTCTCACCTCCCTATGACCTATTCAAACTCTAGACAGCATCATTTATATGCTACAAGAACGTTTGTAACCTAATTAGAAATTTATGCGGAACACAATTTTATGTTCAAATACGGAGATAAGCAACATAATTCCAAAGCCCAAAAGTATTCCAGCGTTCTGTAAAAAGAAATAACCCCAGCGACTACATCCATGGTCACTCGCATCATTGTGCAGCATCTCAGGTACCTTAAAGAGGAAAAGGAACAGCCTTTGTTAGGATTAGAAACTGTAGTTTAATCACCAGTGATTATTCAGTTTACTCAGCTAGCCAAAGGTTATTTAACAGATACAACTGTAAAATAAAGTTATATTGATTACCCTGATTTTACGGCCTGTGCATGAACCAAATCTAACAGGAACCTGAGCTGCAGTTCAGAGAAACAGCAACCTGACAGTCTACATGTTAGTGACAACACTGCCTGGGTCATCATCATCTTTTTATTTTGGTCATCTTCTGGGTTTCACTACTCTAGGCTGGCTTTTTTTTTTTTTTTTCCCAGATAGAAAGAGGGATGAAAGACAGCAGAAGGAAAGACAGTACAGCAGCAAGGCTTACTCCAGTACAGTGAATGTTGGGCAGGAACCTGGGTAGTATACATGACAAAACAAATGCACAACCTCCGGGGAGACAACATAATGGTTCTGCAAAAGACCTTTATGCCTGAGGCTCTGAGCTCCCAGGTTCAATCTCTAGCACCACCATAAACCTGAACTGAGCAGTGCTTTGGTCTTTTCTCTTGTGTCTATCTCTCTGTATATCTCTCACCCTCTTATTAAAATAAAATAATTTTTAAAATTTATTTTTATATTTATTTTCCCTTTTGTTGCCCTTGTTGTTTTAAAATAAAATAAAATTTAATTATTCAGGTAGTCTTGCCAGCCTACTGGCTGGGATTTCTTTCTTTCTTTTTTTAAGGTGATTTTTAAAATATTTATTTATTTATTTTTAAATAATTTTATTTATCCATGAGAAAGATAGGAGGAGATAAAGAACCAGTCATCACTCTGGTACATGTGCTGCAGGGGATCAAACTCAGGACCTCATGCTTGAGAATCCAGTGCCTTAGCCACTGCGCCACCTTCTGGACCACTATTTATTTATTTTCCCTTTTGTTGCCCTTGCTGTTTTTTATTGTTGGTGTAGTTATTATTGTTGTTGTCGCTGTTGGATAGGACAGAGAGAAATGGAGAGAGGAGGGGAAGACAGAGAGGGGGAAGAGAAAGATAGACACCTGCAGACCTACTTCACTGCCTCTGAAGCAACTCCCCTGCAGGTGGGGAGCCGGGGGCTTGAACCGGGATCCTTAGGCTGGTCCTTGCGCTTTGCGCCACGTGCGCTTAAACCGATGCGCTACCACCCAACTCCCTGGCTGGGATTTTTATGTAGACCTTCCGACCGACCGACCTTCCTTCCTTCCTTCCTTCCTTCCTTCCTTCCTTCCTTCCTCCCTCCCTCCCTTCCTTCCTTCCTCCCTCCCCCTCTTCCTTTCTTTCTTTTTTTGTCTTCAGGATTATCACTGGGGCTTGGTGCCTGCACTATGAATCCACTGCTTCTGGAGGCTATTTTTTCCCTTTTGTTGCCCTTGTTGTTTATCATTGTTGTTATTATTATTACTAATAATACTCACTAAGCAGGACAAAGACGTGGTTGGAATCAACAATCTCAAGTGTTAGGTTCTAAAGGACCTATTTTTTATAGAGTATCTTTTTAAATATAGAATTATTTCTGATTACTGTCACATTTAATTACTTTAGTAGTGTCGTTTTATTTTTTGATAGACATAAAGGCAGAGAGAGAGAGGCAGCGAGACCATAGCACCAAAGCTTCCTGCAGTGCAGTAGGGCTTGACTGTTGTGCACAAGACAAAGAGGCAAACTATCCAAATGTCCCGTCTAACTTCTTTTTTCTTCATTTCATTTCATTTCTTTGATAGAAGAGAGAGAAATTGAGAGGAAAAGGGAAAATAGAATGAGAGACTTCTGCAACACTGTAGAGGATTTAAATGTTGCGTTTAAAAGTTAGGTGTCATTGAACATTTCTCAACTCTAACTTTTTAAATTTATTTAGGATAGAGACAGAGAGAAATGGAGAGGGAAGGGCAAACAGAGGAGAGAGGTGAGAAAGATACCTGCAGCACTGCTTCACTAGTTGCAAAGCTTCCTCCCTGCAGGTGGGGGGGCCAGGGACTTGAACTCTGGTACTTGCACACTGGAATGTGTGTTCAACCGCCCAGCTCCCAACATTTCCCTATTTTATACTCATCAACACTGTACCTTGACTTGTATAAACTTACCATGTCAACCAGAGCAACATACATGAATAAGCCGGCAGTCAGTGCAAAAATCCACATAGAGACATTTTCAGCATAATGACCAATGAAGATCCCTGTTGCCATTCCCAGATAGGCCAGCATTGCTGACAGAGCATTATAAAGAACAGCCTGCTTTACAGTCATGCCAGCCTTGAGTAAGACAGCAAAGTCACCTTTAACAGGGAGCAAAACAGGGACAAAGGAATTGAAGCATCATTCAAGATGTATTCCCAAAAGTTCACAGAGATTTAAGAACATTCTCCTATTTCATGAGGAAAAAAAATGAAGTGAAGATTTACTCAGGGAGGTGGTGCAGTGGATAAAGCACTGAATTCTCAAGCAGGAGATCCTTAGTTCAATCCCTGGTAGCACATGTACCAGGGTGATGACTAGTTCTCTCTCTCTCTCTCTCCTCCTATCTTCATGAATAAATAAGTAAAATCTTGAAAAAAAAAAGATTTACTCAGGGTTGGGTCAGGGAGGTTCATCTAGGAGGATACCTACTTTGCTGTCTCCAGTGACCTTATAGTTGATCATAAAGAAGGACGTGGAGAATACGCATGAAATGGCAGGTAAAATAATAGTAATAATAATAAAGGTGACATGTAATAAAGATCTAAGGAGTTTAACATCCTGTTCATAAAGGAGGACAAAGTAGGTTAAGATAGGAATATTTAAGAGAACCTCATGAACCAGAGATGAGGTACCTTAAATGGTAGGATGCACGTCAAAGGAACACAAATAAAAACAGACAAATGTTTATACAAAGAGAAAGAGGGGTGGAGGGGGCCAGGTGATGTTGCTCCTGGTTGAAAGCATCTATTACAAAGAACAAGGACCCAGGTTCAAGTTCCCAGTCCCCACCTGCAGAGGCACATTTCACAAGTGGTGAAGCATTACTGTAGGTGTCTCTTTTTCCCTCTCAATCTCCTCTTTCCCTCTTGATTTCTTTCATTCTTTCTGTCTTTATCCAATAAATAAATATAAAAAGAAAAACAGGAAATGGGGATATAGTTCAATGGGTAGAGTACCTGCCTTGCCATGTATACAGTCTGGGTTTAAGCCCTGATACCAGGTGTATGAGGTCCAGGGTCTGTTATCTGATTTTTTCTTCTTCTTCTTCTTCTTTTTTTTTTTTTGTCTCCAGGGTTATATCTGAGGCTTAGTGCTGGCACTATGAAGCCACAGCTCCTGGAGGCCATTCCCCCATCCCTGCCATACTGTATTCAATAGGACAGAAAGAATTTGAGAGGAGTGGGAAGACAGAGAGGCAGAGATAAAGACACCTGCAGACCTGCTTCACTGCTTGTGAAACATCCCCTTTGCAGGGGCTCCCAACCTGGGTCCTTGTGCATATACTATGTACACTTAACCAGGTGCACCACTGCCCCCCTGACTCTGTTATTTGAAAAACAAAGACATGAACTGGGGTCTAAACAACTTAGGATGTTTTAAATCTGAGTGACAAAGAGCAACATTCAAAAAACACTCATCTACTTCCTCCTTCTTCAGTTCTGTGAGTCTGCCAACTTTTTCTCTATTGTTGGCAGATTATTCCTATGGCCTTACTCATATTGTATGGAGATGAGGCTCACTGATGCCATTTAATGCCAGCACAGGAAAATACTTGGTAGGGGAAGAATGGGGGGGGGGAGATACCTTAGTACCCCACTGTGTACCCATATACATAATACACAGTAGCAGAACTTTGGCTGGAAACAAACTTATGCACCAGTAGAACAGAAAGCCAGATAGCCGATAGACTTCAGAGAACATACTGCTGATTAGGCTCTCTTACCTAATTCATGAGGCAGCTCATGACAAAACACAGCAACAGAAGTACTCAAGCCACTTGACAAGCCTTCAGTAAAAGCAGCACCTGTGTAAAAGCCAATCAGAATAAGTTTGGATATAACATCTTGTGGATGTTCTTCTAAAAATTTGTTAGTATACAAAATCATATGAAATAAATTCTATTCTGGCTGTGTCTAATTTTTAGTTTCCCGGCTCCACTGTGTATCTATATTATAAATAATCTTAAGATTATGTTCAATTATGTTTAAATTTCCCAAAGGAGCATAAAAAGGTTATGATTAAGAAACAGAGAACGACCAGCTGAATTTTTTTAGATAGAGACACACACAGCAGAGATGCACAGATAGAGAGAGATATCCAGTAAGAGACCACAGCGCCAAAACTTCCTTCAATGCAATGGGAGTTGGGCTCACGGCAGAACAATACACTATCCAAGTGAGCTATTTCACTGGCCCATGAATTTTTTCTTAGAGGTCTTAATATTATTTTTTACACAGAGAGATAAAAGGTGTTGGGAAAAAGAGATAGCATAAAGGTTTTGCATACCCTTTATGCTATCTCTTTTTCCCAACACCTTTTATGACAACAGCTCTGAGGTTTCAGGCTATCTTGACCAATAAAAAGCAAGAACTGAGCAGTGTTCTGTTGTGTCTATATTTATCTCTCTCTGGAAAATTGCTAAGTAAACTTCAGTACCATGAAATGTGCCTGCTTTCTCATGTGCATGAGCCAGGTTCAAATCCAGCTCCCAACACTAGAGGAACCTTAGTGCCATCATATCTTTCTTCCTTTTTTTTGCCTACAGGGTTATCACTAGGCACTATGAATCCACTGCTCCTTGGAAGCCGGAGGCTCCGAAGTTCCAGGTTCAATCCCAACACCCACCCACCCATATCATAAACCAGAATTGAACCAGAGTTGGTTTTTTTTTTTTTAAAATTGTTCCCCCCCCATAATCATTATATGCTGTTTCTCCAGCTCTGATCTGATTACCTTTTACAAAGAACTGCAACACATGAAACATTGACTTCAACATATAACCCAATGTAAAAGTTTCAGGGAAAAAAACCTCAACAGTCAAGAGTGAAAAGTGCTTCACAGATTTCAGAATAATTAACTATGGGAGGCCAGGCAGTGGCACATTTGGTTAAGTATGCACATTACAGTGCACAAGCACCCGGGATCAAGCCCCTGGTCCCCACCTGCAGGAGGAAAGCTTCCCGAGTGATAAAGTAGAGCTGAGGTTTTTTTTTTTTTTTTTTTTTAAACTAGAGCACAATTTAGCTCTGGCTTATGGTGCGGGAGATTGAACTTGGGATCTGGGAGCCTCAGGCAAGAGAGTCTATGCTATCTTCCCCCCACCCAAGCTGCAGGTGTCTTTTTGTCTCTGGTGTCTTTCTGTCTCTTTTCCTATCTTCCACTCCCCTTTCAATTTCTGTCTCTATCCAAAAAAAAAAAAAAAAATTAACTATGTATTGATACTCGAATACATTCATTCTTTTTTAGAGTCAAAGGCAAATAGTGCCCCTTTTGAAAGCAAATGCATTGGGGCTGAGAGGTACTGCAGATAAAGAACTCTCAAGCAAAGTTGGATCCTCAGCATTGTATGTCAGAGTGATACTCTGTTGTACCTCTCTTCTGCTCTCAGATCACTGCTCAGCTCTGGTTTATGGTGGAGCAGGTGACCGAATCTGGGACATCTGATATTTCAGGTATGGGAGTTTTTTGCATAACCATTAGATATCTCCCCCACCTGATGGTTTGTTCTCTTTGCCTTCCTCATTAATAAGTCTACACACACACACACACACACACACACACACACAAACACAACTTAAACACTGTGAATGACTGAGCATTGTACTTCCTCCTTTGTCACTATGCTTTGCAAAGTATACAGAGGAGAGGTGCTACCTAGGTTGCTAGGGAGTCAAGGATAGGACTACTTTAGTTGGTCTAAAAAACTACAAGTCTCCTTGGGCAAGTGGATTCCCTTTGCCAGGTTTCAGTTATCTCATTTGTAATTATGATTCCTCCCAGCATGAAGTCACTAACATTTCTTTTTTCTTAATTTTTATTTATTTATTCCCTTTTGTTGCCCTTGTTGTTTCTTTTTATTATTGTAGTTACTACTGTTGTTGTTGTTGTATAGGACAGAGAGAAATGGAGAGAGGAGGGGAAGACAGAGAGGCCGAGAGAAAGATAGACACCTGCAGACCTGCTTCACTGCTTGTAAAGCGACTCCCCTGCAGGTGGGGAGCTGGGGCTCGAACCTGTATCCATATTCTTGCGCTTTGCCTGCTGTGCTACTGCTGTACTCCCATCACTAACATTTCTAAGTATTACAGTATCTCTCAATTGTGGCATAATCTAATAGCAAAATCTCTACAGTTCTTCAGATAGTTTGGTAATTTAACCTACCTGGTATATAAATACTTCTTTAACATAAAAATCATAGCAACATTCTTAAAGATTTATTCATGTTCGGGGGTGGGTTCAGGTCCTGGAAAAGGATGGCAGAGGACCCAGTATGGGATTGTATTGTTATGTGGAAAACTGGGAAATGTTATGCATGTACAAACTATTGTATTTACTGTTGACTGTAAAACATTAATCCCTCGGGAGGTGGGCAGTAGCATAACAGGTTAAGTGCGCGTGGCGCAAAGCACAAGGACTGGCCTAAGGATCCTGGTATGTCATTACCAAAAGAAGAAATATTTAGAGAATCAGGCCCCAAACCTGGGGTTCAATCCCCAGCACCACCTGATGCCAGAGTTGAGCAGGAATCTAAGTCTGTGTCTGTCTGTCTCTCTCTCCTCCCTCAAATACCAATAAATTGAAAATTAAATTTATAAAGAAATAAATTAATGACCTTATTAAAATTAAACAATGGTAACACCAGACTGATAACCTAACATGACACTTGCAAAGCCAGCCAACAAGCACCAAAGAAGCAGAAGTATACCGATCGCCAGGCCGTCGCTGAAGTTGTGCAGGCCGTCACCCATGATCACCATCCAGGCCAATGTCGCGATGCCGGCGTCTTTCAGCTCCTCCCGAGAGTATCGTTGACTGTGACTGTGGGGATGGTGATTCTGGTGGTGATGGTGATGCAGAATGTGATGGTAGTCATGGTGGTGGTGGATAAGGTCATCAGACTGGCCAAGAGTATCATGAAAGTGCGAGTGGCATTTGTTCTTGCACCCTCGGGGCACATACTCATTGTAGACTTCCTGCGGATGAGCATGAGCTATCATGACCTCTTCTTCTTCCAAAATTGCTGGCTGCTGAGAATCAAAGTGGGAGGGTTCTTGTGTGTCAGCTTGTAAATAGCCTTCTGGACCTAAGTGTAAATAGAAAACTTAAGTTAAAAGGGTTTGTTGATGTGTGTGGACACATTTCAAACATTCCCAAACAAGCCAACAAAAGATTTTATTGTTGTAACAAAATGAGGCAACTCTCTCAGAGACATTGGTGAAGGACATCAACAGGTTTTAAAAGCAATTCCTGGGGGTTGGGCGGTAGCGCAGTGGGTTAAGTGCATGTGGCGCAAAGTGCAAGGACTGGATCCCAGTTGGAGCCCTTGGCTCCCCACCTGCAGGGCGTCGCTTCACATGTGGTGAAACAGATCTGCAGGTGTCTGTCTTTCTCCTCCCGTCTCCCCATCTCTCTTGATTTCTCTCTGTGCTGTCCAACAACAACAACAGCAATAACAACAACAACAAAAACAAAGATAACAACAAGGGTAACAAAATGGGAAAAAATGGCCTTCAGGAGCAGTGGATTCGTAGTGCATGCACTGAGCCCCAGTAATAACCCTGGAGGCAAAAAAAAAAAATCCTTTTTACCCTCCCTCCCTTCTGGATTGAGAGAAACAGAGAGGGCAAGAGAGGCAGACACCGAGAGAGAAACAGAGACACCTACAGCCCTACTTTACCACTTGTGAACCTTCCTCCCTGTAGGTGGGGCCCAGGGGCTTGAACCTGGGCCCTTAACCACTGTAACACTGCATACTCCCAGGTGCACTACTACCCAGTCCTGAACATCAATAGGTTTTATTGACCGGAAATTCAAGCATCTCACGTATTTAAAATGGAACTTAAGTGTATTCCACCAAAATAAAGGACTCGGGGCAGGGGGCGGCTTTCAGGTCCTGGTCCATGATATAAGATGGTGGAGGAAGAGAACGTAGGATGGAGGTGAGTGCTTCACAGATAACTGAGGAATTTTTTTTTTTAATTCACTTTTGTTGTCCTTGTTGTTTTATTGTTGTAGTTATTATTGTTGTTATTAATGTCGTTATTGTTGGATAGGACAGAGAGAAATGGAGAGGAGGGGAAGACAGAGAGGGGAAGAGACTCTTCTGGGGGCTCGAATTGGATCCTTACGACGGCCCTTGCGCTTTGTGCCATGTGCGCTTAACCCGCTGCGCTACCACCCAACCTCCACTGAGGAATTTTTTATACATGTATCGAAAATTGCATTTACTGAAAACCATTAATCCCAATAAAAAGATAAATGGAGCTTAAACACTAACTAATAACTATCTCCCAAATGTTCCTCTAATTTCTTCTGCTTTTCTACATTAAAAAAAATTATCACTGGGGCTGGGCAGTGGTACACCTATCTAACTGCACACGTTAACATGCCCAAAGACCCAGGTTCGAGCCCTTGAAGCAGGGCTGCAGGTGTCTCTCTCTCTCTCTCTTTCCAATATTAATATTTATTTTGGATACAGAGAAATCTAGAGGGAAGACACGGAGAGAAAGAGAGACACTTGCGCACTACTTCATCACTTATGAAGCTCTCCCTGCAGGTGAGGCCTCTCTCCTTCTCTATCCCCCTCCCTTCTTAATTTCCCTCTGTCCTATCAAACTAAACAAAGGTAAAAAATTATCATTGCGGGAGTAGGGGTGTAGTGCAGTGGGTTAAGCACAGGTGGCGCCAAGTGCAAGGACTGGTGTAAGGATCTCGGTTTGAGCTCCAGACTCCCCACCTGCAGGGAGGTTGCTTCACAGGCGGTGAAGCAGGTCTACAGGTGTCTTTCTCTTCCCCTCTGTCTTCCCCGTCTTTCTCTAATTCTCTCTGTCCTATCCAACAACAACGGCATTAATAGCAACAATAATAACTACAACAATAAAAAACAACAAGGACAACAAAAAGGAATAAACAAACATATTTTTTAAAATTAACATTGCTATTTCTGTGCCACTGGGCCTTGTACATGTCTTATTCCCTATCCCTGGGTCAACCTTTTCATTCATTTTATTTCTGATAAGGTGGGGGGCGGGGAGAGGAGGAGAGAGGAGAGAAAAGGAGAAACACCAAAGCACTGCTCCACCATCTATGGAGTTTTCCCTGGTACCACTCATGGTGTTTCCGTGGGATGCAGGAACTCAAACTTGTGCATATTAAAGTGTGAGCTTTACTTGGTGAGCTATCTCCAGGCCTCCTTCCTACATTAAATTTATTTTTTTTAATTGAGAGAGATGAGAGAGAGAGAGAGAAGGAGGGAGAGAGAGAGAGAGAGAGGGAGGGAGAGAGAGAGAGAGGATATCTAAGCATCGCTCTGGTACATGTTCTCTACTAGGAATTGATCTCAACCTTAAGCTTGAACCCTATGTTTTATTTATTTATTTATTTTGTAAAAACTTGTTTTTTAAAAACCGTTTTATCTTTATTTATTGGATAGACACAGCCAGAAACTGAGAGGGAAGGGGGAGATAGGGAGAGAGACAGAAAGAGACACCTGCAACTCTGCTCCACCACTCATGTTTTCCCCCTGCAGGTGGGGACCAGGGGCTCTTGCGCACTGTAATGTGTACACTTAACCAGGTGTGCCACCACCAGGCCCCAATTCAATGCTTTATCAACTGTGCCAACTCCTGGACCACTCTCATCCCTACATTTTGAAAGATGACCTTTCCCCCGAGTATAAAAAGGGCATACATTTTTTTTAACATAACTTATTTTATTTATTTATTTATTCCTTCAGGGTTATCGCTGAGGCTTGGTTCTGGCACTATGAATCCACTGCCCCTGGTGACTATTTTTCATTTTTTCATTGGATAGGACAGAGAAATTGAGAGAGGAGGGGAGATAGAGAGAGCAAAGACAGACACCTGCAGACCTGCTTCACTGCTTGTGAAGTGCCCCACTCCCGCAGGTGGGGAGCTGGGGACTTGAACCTGGATCCTTACACGGGTCCTTGTGCTTCGTACTATGTGCACTTAATCCAGTGCATCACCACCCAGATCCCTACATGTTTTTTAAAAATATTTCATTTAAGATAAAGAATTTGGGGCTGGGTGGTGGAGCACCTGGTCAAGTGCAGATGTTACAGTGCACAAGTACCCAGGCTTAAACCCCAAGTCCCAAGTGTGCATGGAGAAAGCTTCACAAGTAGAGAAGCAGGGTTGCAGGTGTCTGTCTCTCTCCCCTTCCTCTTAATTTCTAGATATCTCTAGCCAATAAATAAATAAAGATTTTTTAAAAAAAGAAATACGTATGAACTTATTCTCGAATGATTTAAGATACAAATGGGCTGAGAAGACAGCCTAATGGTTATACAAAAAGCCTTTCATACCCGAGGCACTAAAGGTCCCAGGTTCAATACCCTGCACCACCTTAAGCCAGAGCTGAGCAGTGCTCTGGTAAAAAAAAAAAAAAAAAAAAAAAAATTACAAACAACTTGCTGGTAATTAAAAAAATTATGAGATACTGTATTATGTATATTTAAAAGGGGGTTGGGGAGCTAGCATAATAGTTATGCAAAATGATGTTCATTCCTGAGGCTCCAAGGTCCCAGGTTCAATCCCTGGGAATACCATAATAAGTGACAGCTGAGCAGTGCTCTGGGTCTCTCTTTATCTTTCTCTCTCATTAAATTAAAATACATAGACTTCTTTTTTTTTTTTTTAAACGTTGCATCTTTTTCAGACAGTCTACATTGCCTACTAGAGCACTGAAGTCTTAGCAGTCCCCAGACTCATCCGTAAGGACTTACGGTCATCCGCATCTGCTTTCTCTTCATTCGTGGAGAGCTGAGATTCATACTTGGACAACTGCTTCTTAATCTCCACATCATCATCATTTTCTGGCTTTTTCTGATTCTAAAAGCATAAGTGAAACAATACTTTAAAACAGCCAATTTGCGTATGCATAGTTTTAAATGAACATTTAAAATATTTCATAGAAAAAGACAATACAAATTTCATAGAAGAAGACAAAAGAGCAATTGATTTTTTTTCTGGAACAAAAATCACCTAAGGGCAGAGCCTGCATATATGCCTAGTAGTGCCGTTCAGGTGCAGTAACTATTCGAAAAGATGAAGAATTAATGCTTCAGTAATGTGAAATTTAGAAAAACCAAACACTCACTTTTGCAAAGATCCCCAAGGTTGTCTACTTTTTTAAAAAACTATTTTATTTATTTATTTATGAGAAATACAGGAAGAGAGAAAGAAATACATGTCACTCTGGTACATGTGCTGTCGGGGACTGAACTCAGGACCTCATGCTTGAGAGTCCAGCGCTTTATCCACTACGCCACCTGGACCACTCTACTCTACTCTACTCTTTATGTATTTGTTTATGTATTTTTGCCTCCAAAGTTATCACTGGGACTCAGTGCCTGCACTATAAATTCACTGCTCCTGGAGGTTATTTTTTTCCCTTTTGTTGCCCTTGTTATCATTGTTGTTATTATTATTACTGTCAGTGTTGTTGGATAGGATAGAGAGAAATGGAGAGAGGAGGGGAAGACAAGAGAGGGGGAGAGAAAGCTAGACACCTGCAGACTTGCTTCACCACCTGTGAAGAGACCCCACTACTTTATTCATATAATAGCAACAACTTCAACACATACCCAAGACGTTCCAATGAATCAGAATGTGGGTATGCATGACCACAGAATGTGAGCTCAGATCTACAGGGATGCAGAGGTCACATAGGCTCCTAAGCTGAATATGGGCCCCAGATCACATCAAATCGATGGGGTTTACAGTCAACAATATTTATACACCTTTCCCATATTTGGGAGCTACTCTCTTCCCTGATCCAGCTTTCTGGTCCTTTTTCCAGTCATGACATCATCTCCCCAGACAATAACTTGGATCCACCTGCACATCGTATTTCAGGCTCGGGAAAAAAACAAAACAAAACAAAACAAAACAAAACAAAACAACAACTAGTATAGCCACAGGCCCTTTGGAATATAACTAAAATATGCCTACCAGCTATCTACAAAATGGAGGACCCCCCAACTCTTCATCTGCACTATTCCAGCCTTTAGGTTCATGACTGGTCAACAATTTGTTTGGCTCTGTATATTAAGTCTCTTTTCAGCACCAGGTTCCAGATGCTAGCATGATGCCAACCAGACTTACCTGGACAGACAACCCCACCAATGTGTCCTGGAGCTCTGATTCCCCAGAGCCCCACCCCACTAGGGAAAGAGAGAGAGGCTGGGAGTATGGGTCGACCTGTCAATGTCCACGTTCAGTTGGGAAGCAATTACAGAAGCCAGACCTTCCACCTTCTGCATCCCACAATGACCTTGGGTCCATACTCCCAGAGGGTTAAAGAATAGGAAAGCTATCAGGGGAGGGGATGGGATGGGATACGGAGTTCTGGTGGTGGGAATTGTGTGGAGCTGTACCCCCCTGAATGTTTTCTGTCATTGTTTTCTTTTTATTAATATATATATATATATATATGTATATATATATACATATATATATATATATATATATATATATATATGAATGTGGCTATGAACAAAATTCCCAGGTGATTCCATACACACATTCAAAGTGAGCTCAGATTCCCGTCACCACCATAAACCAGAGCTGAGTAGTGCTCTGGAAAAAAAAAAAAAGAAAAAGAAAATCCCTCTGTGTTTTTTAGACACCAACTCTCCACCCCCAACTCCCCGGCTGCTCATGCTTTTTAGAACTTAAAACAGTGTGGTGACTCAAATAAGCATATGTTATTAAAGCCAATGGAGATTCTTTGTAATAAAGCAACACTGAGAAGATTTTCTTTTTCCTTTTTTATTGCCAGCAGGATTATCACTAGGGGTTGGTGCCTGCACAACTAGTCTACTATTTCTGGTGTCAATTTTTCCTTTTTTGTCTTTATTTGATAGGACAGATAAAAAAGGAGAGGGGAGGGGAGGATAGAGAGGGAGAGTGAAAGAGAAACACCTGCAGACCTGCTTCACTACTTGTAAAGTTTCCCCTCTACAGGCAGGGGGTAGGGGTTCGAACCTGGGTCTTCAAGCATGCTAATGTGTGCACTTCACCAAGTGAGCTACCATCCAGTCCTGACAAGACTTTTTTCTTGTGGCTGAGTGATAGCACAGCAGGTTAAGTGTACATGGTGCAAAGTGCAAGGACCGGAGTAAGGATCTCAGTTTGAGCCCCCTGACTCCCCCACCTGCAGGGGTTTCGTTTCACAGGCAGTAAAGCAGGTCTACAGGTTTATCTATCTTTCTCTCCCCCCTCTGTCTTCCCCATCTCTCTCCATTACTCTTTGTCCTATCCAACAACAATAAACAAGGGCAACAGAATGGGAAAAACAGCCTCCAGGAGCAGTGGATTCATAGTGCAGGCACTGAGTCCCAGCGATAACCCTGGAGACCATAAAAAAAAAACAAAACTTTTTTTTTCTTTTCTTTTTTTTTTTTAGGAACTTTAAACTTTATTCTGGAAAACTGAGAACATCCACATGTTTAGAGTCCATATGGGAGAGACAGAGAAAAAGAGAGTATTTTCACATGTTGTCAGACTCACATGGGCAGAGCCTGGCAAGATTTTCTTTTAAAATAAATTCCTACTAGTTTTGAGTCTATCACTGGATTTTTTTAGCCACCTAAATATCATACTTGATATACTGTCCCTTTTCCCTTGGGCAATGTCTCTCTGGAATGATTTCTTTTTTTTCTTTTTTATTTTTTTTATATTTATTTATTTTCCCTTTTGTTGCCCTTGTTTTTTATTGTTGTTGTTATTGATGTCATCATTGTTAGATAGGACAGAGAGAAATGGAGAGAGGAGGGGAAGACAGAGACGGGAGAGAAAGATAGACTTGCTTCACCACCTGTGAAGTGACTCCCCTGCAGGTGGGGAGCCAGGGGCTCAAACCAGGACCCTTACTCTGGTCTTTTGAGCTTTGCACCACGTGCGCTTAACCCGCTGGGCTACCGCCCGACTCCCCTAGAATGATTTCTTTTGTAAGCTGTAAGGACATAAAATGTTGCTAGGCCAAATGCTGACAACAGAACATGAAAGAAAAGGTTCATGTTCTCTGTTCTCATTATCATCTACAGGGAGGGAGGCTTTACCAAGATAAGAATTATACAATTCTTTGCTTGTAAATCCTTGGCTATACAATACAGTAATTTTTTTTTGATACTTTTTATAACAAAAACCAACCAAACAAACAAAAAAAACCAAGAGAGGGCTAGGAGTGTGTATCACAAGTTTTCTTGAAAAAATGATTATTCATTCCAATCCCTAAGAGATGAGTGTGCTGAAGACAGTGGTGGTGGTGGGGGGGGAGGCAGCATTCCAGGCAGAAAGCATAGTGCGTGGGAGGGTCCCAGAGCAGGAAGGCCAGCCTCACCCCAAGTGGAAGGTGTGCATGTGGCTGGGGTCTGGCAGGCCACAGTAAAGGAGTGGATAGAGGAGACAGACGACCCAAGTCATATTTAGAACTTTGAATTCTGTCTTCAAAGCAATAACAAGTGACTGAAGGAAGGATTTTTACATCATGGTGTACAATCTCTTTAAGATTTCATTAAAGAAAAACGTAATTCCACTCTGAGTTGGACTGGGAGAAGAAAATGATGTATACAGGACAATTAGGAGAAAACTGCTATGTTGCAGGTGTGATAAACATCCTTGGACAGGGATGAACAATAAAGAAAAAGTAATAGTAATAGCAAGACTCTTGATATATATATTTAATAAAAATAGGTTGGGACCAGGAGACAGCACAGCAACTATGCAAAAGTCTTTCATTCCTGAGGATTGGAGTCCAGGTTGTTTTTTTTCCCACCTATTTTGTGACTTTATTTTTTTGAGAGTTTGTCTGGAAAAGAAATGTTTGCATTTGAACGTTGTGTTGAAATTTTTTTTTAAAAATTATTTTTAATATTTATTTATTCCCTTTTGTTGCCTTTGTTGTTTTATTGTTGTAGTTATTTCTGTTGTTGTTATTGATGTCGTCATTGGATAGAACAGAGAGAAATGGAGAGAGGAGGGAAAGACAGAGAGGGGGAGAGAAAGACACCTGCAGACCTGCTTCATCGCCTGTGAAGCAATTCCCCTGCAGGTGGAGAGACGGGCTCGAACCGGGATCCTTACGCTGGCCCTTGTGCTTTGTGCCACCTGCGCTTAACCCACTGTGCTACTGCCCGACTCCCGAAGTCCAGGTTTTATCCCTTGTACCACCACAAGCCAGAATTGAGTGGAGCTCTGGCAAAGAGAACAAGAAAAGGAAAATAAGGATGGAAATGTCACTAATGACTCTTGGCTTTCCAGCATAAGCAGTAATATAAGATCTTGGGGCTGAGTGGTGGTGCATGTTACCATGGACAAGGTCCCAAGTTTGAGCCCTGGATCCCCACCTATATGGGGAAAGTTTGAGAGTAGTGAAGCAGAAGTACAAGTGTCTCTTTTTCTTCCTATCTCCCCCTTTCTTTTCGATTTCTGACAGTCTCTACCAAATAAATAAAAACATAAAAATAGAAAGTCAAAGACCTAACCGTAATTTGTACAGTTTTTTCAGGTTGACATATATGGCAGGTTGCCAGGGCTTTACCACCCTAGGCTGACGTTTCCAGAGCCAGAGAGACACCGCAGCACCAAAGCTCCCCTCAGTTTGATGGGGATTAGGCTCAAGCCTGGATCACAAACACGACAAAACAGGTACTTTTTCCCAGGTCAGTTATCATGCTGGTCCTATTGTTATTATTACTACTATTTATTTTTTAAAGCTAAGAACAAGTAAATGAAACATTAAAAAAGTAGGAAAGATCTTCACATCAGTACAAGTGAAGTAACTAGGACCTCAAGAACATTTTAAGAAGGCTTCCTAGATTAAGAATGAGTAAGTGCGGGAGTCGGGCTGTAGCGCAGCAGGTTAAGCGCAGGTGGCGCAAAGCACAAGGCCCGGCATAAGGATCCCAGTTCGAACCCCGGCTCCCCACCTGCAGGGGAGTCGCTTCACAGGCGGTGAAGCAGGTCTGCAGGTGTCTGTCTTTCTCTCCTCCTCTCTGTCTTCCCCTCCTCTCTCCATTTCTCTCTGTCCTATCCAACAACGACAACAACAATAACTACAACAATAAAACAAGGGCAACAAAAGGGAATAAACAAATAAAATAAATATTTAAAAAAAAAAAAAAGAATGAGTAAGTGCATTGCACCAAAGTAAAGGACTCTGGGGAGAGAAGGGTCCAGGTCCTAGAGGATGAGGTTGGAGGAGAACATAGGCAGGGGTTTAAGAGTGTTTTGCAGAAAACTGAGAAATGTTACATATGTACCAACTTCTGTATGAACTGCCAATTGTAAACCATTAATCCCCACAATAAAGAAAATGAATAAGCTAGGCCTGTTATACTTTTTCCTTCTAAATTTAGGTCCAGTAGAGACTACATTTTTGCTCTGTGAGATGTTAGTGAATATAAATCTGTGAGGACAAATATTACAGGATGGAGCAGATTTTCCTGTTCACACATGCTTTCCTCCAGTATATATCCTGTGACCTCCATACTCAGCAGCAAGAACTGACCGTCAAGTTTTCAAACCTCCTCATGCCAGTTACACTTGGTATTGCAATTGCACAATGTAATTACATATATGCTCCAACTATGAAATGATGCTAACCAGTCATGTCCATGAAAATTTAAGATGAATGCTTTAGAAAGCTTCAGAGACAAGTTGTTGAATCAAAGCAACCACTATATATATATTTTTTAATATAATTCCCAAAACTAGAGTCCACATGAAAATAGCTTTTAAGTAGGTAACCTCATATTCAAGTTTAGCTATAGAAAAGAAAAAAGATAAAAGAATTTCAACTCAAAGAAAATCTTGGTCAACAACAAACAACCAGATTATAGGTACGGTTTTAGTTAAAATGTCCTGATGGCCTTGCTTTTACTAAGAGCCCCCACTTGGACAGTTTTAGGACAGACTTGCCCAACCACAAAGATGAGGCAGACAACCAAGAGTTGTCAAGAGGTATGTCAAAAGAATTTTTTTTTTTTTTAAACCAGAGCACTGCTCAGCTCTAGTTTATGATGGGGCAGGGACAGAACCTGGGACTTCGGAGCCTCAGGCATGAGAATCTCTTTGCGTAACCATTATGCTACTAGTTAAACAATATAACCTTAATCATAACTAATAATAAATATTGGCAGTATACCCATAACATACATACTTATATATATTTAATGGATACAATGACTTTGAGGATACGTATACAGTCACGAAACTCTCATGACTATCAATCATAATCCCAATATATCTGTCTCTCAGGTTATGCTTGTGTGTTGTTTGAACGTTATTTTATTTATTTATTTATTCCCTTTTGTTACCCTTGTTTTTTATTGTAGCTATTATTGATGCTGTTATTGATATCATCGTTGCTGGAAAGGACAGAGAGAAATGGAGAGAGGAGAGTAAGACAGAGAGGGGGAGAGAAAGATAAGACACCTGCAGACCTGCTTCACAGTTTGTGAAGCGACTCTCTTGCAGGTGGGGAGCTGGGGCTCAAATCGTGATCATTCCGCTGGTCCTTGAGCTTTGTGCCACGTGCGCTTAACCCACTGCACTACCACCTGACTCCCTCGAACGTTATTTTAAATGGCCCTCCTTGCCTTTCTAATACTGAAGACAGAAAACTCTGAAATTATCAATATAGAACTGCTCTACATGACAGCTATTGCCTCTGGGAGCAAAATGGATGAAAGAAAACTACATGCCATGGACTGCCAGAAATCCATCCAGAAAACTACTTTACTATTTTTTCCAAGACTGTATTTTTTTTTTTTTTGCCTCCAGGGTTATTGCTGGGGCTCGGTGCCTGTACTACGAATCCACTGCTCCTGGAGGCAATCTTGTTTTCATTGTTGTTTTTAATTTTTTAAAACATTTTAAAAATATTTATTTATTTATTCCCTTTTGTTGCCCTTGTTTTATTGTTGTAGTTATTACTGGTAGTTATTGATGTCATCGTTGTTGGGTAAGACAGAGAGAAATGGAGAGAGCAGGGGAAGACAGAGGGGGAGAGAAAGATAAGACACCTGCAGACCTGCTTCACAGTTTGTGAAGCGACTCCTCTGCAGGTGGGGAGCCAGGGGCTCAAACCGGGATTCTTATGCTGGTCCTTGTGCTGTGCACCATCTGTGCTTAACCTGCTGCGCTACCGCCCGACTCCCACTGTTGTTGTTATTATTTGATATTGTTGCTGCTGCTGTTGTTGTTGGATAGAGAGAAATTAAGAGAGGAGGGGAAGACAGAGAGGGGGAGAGAAAGATGCCTGCAGACCTGCTTCACTGCTTATGAAGTGAACCCCCTTGCAGGTGGGGAACTGGGGGATCAAACAGGAATCCTTATGGTGGTCCCTGTGCCTCGCATTATGTGCACTTAATCTGGTGCACCACTACCTGGCCCCACTATTTTTAAACATTTGTGATAATAGTGGTTTTACAAGATTGCAAGATTACAATTCTACACCACACCCACCACCAAAGTTCTGTGCCTCTACAGTTCCAACAATAACCACTATAATTCTCACAAAAGTTTTATGCATTTCAGTTCTCTGGATTCCACATGAGTGAAACCATCTGGTAGTTGTAGAGACCTCCTTTAAATAAATGTCTTAAACATAGTATAAATTTAGTTTATATATATATATATATATATATTTTTTTTTTTTTTACCTTTTTCTTCTTATCTTTAAATTGCTTGATCAATGTGAGTACATGTTCAACAAGAAACATGAAATACAAGCCTCCTAGAGCTGTCAGACCTTTCCATGTAGAATCAAAATAGGTGCTTTCTTCTATATTTGGAGAAGACAGATGGCTGAAAAGTGGCCCTCTCTTCATTTCTATTGTTGGCTCTTCATGGTTGTGGCTGTGATGGTGACTTGCATGAGACTGAAGACAAAATAATATGGATTTCATAAATTAGTTTTACACATACCAGAAAAATTTACTTTTTTTAATTTAATTTTTGTTAATATGTCCAGATTTGGGACCATTCAGATTTAGACAACAGAATACTTCAGAGCTGAGAGGAAGTTTAGGATATGAACAATAGGCAGCTAGTTATGCAAAGCTTAATGTGTATACATTGTACTAAGGCATTCAGCAGAGAGGACCTTGTTTATTGTAAAAAATATATGTGTATAGCGGAGGGTAGATACCATAATGGTTATGCAGAGACTCTCGTGCCTGAGGCTGCAAAGTCCTAGGTTCAATCCCCCGCATCACCATATGCCAGGGCTGAGCTGTGCTCTGGTTTAAAAAATATGTGTGTGTGTATGTGTGTATGTGTGTGTGTGTGTATAGGCACAAGGCGGTGGCACCTCCAGTTAAATGTACACATTACAGTGTCCAAGGACCAGGGTTCAAGCTCCTGGTTCATCTCCCTTGCTCTTAAAAGAGGAAAGATTTGTAAGTGGTGAAGCAGTGCTGCAGGTCTCTCTCTCTCTCCTATTTAGTTATTTAGTATGCATGTATTGCATATATATATATGTTATATATTATATATAATATACAACATATATAAATAAATAAGAACTTGAGAACAAAGAAGAAAATAGGAAGGGAGTGAAGAGAGAGATAGAGACTTGCAGCACTGCTTCACCACTTATGAAGCTTCCCCATGCAGGTGGGGACCAGAGACTTGAAACTGGGTCCTTGTGCTCTGTAGTATGAGCACTCACCCAGGGGTGCTAACGACGGTCTCTTTCTCCCATTTCCCTCTAGCATTATCTCTGATTCTATCCAAACAAAACCAAAATAAAACAGATAGGCTTGTTTGTGTGTACATACACATGTATATATACATCCACATATATATGTTTAAAACATTTAATTTTATTACATATAAGTTTCACATAAGATTAAAAAAAGAGAGAGAGACCCCCACACCTATGGACATCTAATCTTTGACTAAGGGGCCCAGACTATTCAATGGGGAAAGCAGAGTCTCTTCAACAAATGGTGTTGGAAACAATGGGTTGAAACATGCAGAAGAATGAAACTGAACCACTGTATTTCACCAAATACAAAAGTAAATTAAAAGTGGATCAAGGACTTGGATGTTAGACCACAAACTATCAGATACTTAGAAGAAAATATTGGCAGGACTCTTTTCCGCATAATTTAAAGACATCTTCAATGAAATGAAACAAATTACAAAGAAGACTAAGGCAAGTATAAACCTATGGGACTACATCAAAGTAAAAAGCTTCTTCACAGCAAAAGAAACTACTACCCAAACCAAGAGACCCCTCACAGAAAGGGAGAGGATCTTTACATGCCATACATCAGACAAGAGTTTAATAACCAACATATATAAAGAGCTTGCCAGACTCAACAACAAGACAACAAATAACCCCATCCAAAAATGGGGGGAGGACTTGGACAGAATATTCACCACAGAAGAGATCCAAAAGGCCGAGAGACACATGAAAAAATGCTCCAAGTCTCTGATTGTCAGAGAAATGCAAATCAAGAGAACAAAGAGATATCACTTCACTCCTGTGAGAATGTCATACATCAGAAAAGGTAACAGCAGCAAATGCTGGAGAGGGTGTGGGGTCAAAGGAACCCTCCTACACTGCTGGTGGGAATGTCAATTGGTCCAACCTCTGTGGAGAACAGTCTGGAGAACTCTCAGAAGGCTAGAAATGGACCTACCCTAGGATCCTGCAATTCCTCTCCTGGGGATATATCCTAAGGAACCCAACATATCCATCCAAAAAGATCTCTGTACACATATGTTCTTGGCCCCACAATTTGTAATATCCAAAACCTGGAAGCTACCCAGATGTCCAACAACAGATGAGTGGCTGAGCAAGTTGTGGTATATATACACAATGGAATACTACTCAGCTGTTAAAAATGGTGACTTCACTGTTTTCAGCCAATCTTGGATGGACCTTGAAAAAAATCATGTTAAGTGAAATAAGTCAGAAACAGAAGGATGAATATGGGATAATCTTACTCTCAGGCAGAAGTTGAAAAACAAGATCAGAAAAGAAAACACAAGTCGAACCTGAAATGGAACTGGCGTATTGCACCAAAGTAAAAGACTCTGGGGTGGGGGTGGGTGGGGAGATTACAGGTCCAAGAAGGATTCAGAGGACCTAGTAGGGGTTGTATTGTTATATGGGAAACTGGGGAATGTTATGCATGTACAAACTATTGTACTTACTGTTGAATGTAAAACATTAATTCCCCCCCCAAAAAAAATCAGAAAAAAAAAAAAAAGCTGGGAAAGGACAGGTGTTGGCGAGGTTGTAGGGAAAGGGGACTGCTCCACTGCTGGTGGGAATGCAGACTGGGGCAGCCCCTGTAAAAAAAAAAAAAAGCCCAAATTATGAGGTTAATATGCTTGAAACATGCCAATCTATGCAGTAGTCTCAGCAGGTATGTGAGGTCCAGGATATGAGGTTTACTCACAGAGGTGAGGATGGGGATAGGGTCGTTGTACTGCAGGGTACAATCAGCCTGCACTGGTTTGTGCATCAGATACCCTGAAACAACTGCCATCTGGAGGCTAGGTAACTCATCAGAAGAAAATACTTTTTCGGGAGTAGGGCAGTAGCGTGGCGGGTAAAGCACATGAGACGCAGAGCGCAAAGACCGGCATAAGGATCCCGGTTTGAGCCTCTGGCTCCCCACCTACAGTGGAGTTGCTTCACAGGCGGTGAAGCAGGTCAGCAGGTGTCTGTCTTTCTCTCCCCCTCTCTGTCTTCCCCATCTCTCTCCATTTCTCTCTGTCCTATCCAACAACAACGACATCAATAAGAACAACAGTAATAACTACAAGAATAAAACAAGGGCAACAAAAAGGAAAATAAATAAATGAATAAATACTGAAAAAATTAAAAAAAAACAAAGTACTTTTTCTTGAATATAGGATGATCTCACTCTCAGGCCGAAGTTGAAAAACAAGATTAGGAAAGAAAACACAAGTCGAACCTGAAATGGAATTGGCGTATTACACCAAAGTAAAAGACTCTGGGGTGGTTGGGTGGGTGGGGAGAATACAGGTCCATGAAAGATGATGAATGACATAGTGGGGGTTGTATTGTTAAATGGGAATCTGGGGAATGTTATGCATGTACAAACTGTTGTATTTACTGTTGAATATAAAACATTAATTCCCCAATAAAGAAATAAATTTAAAAAAAAAGTACTTTTTCTTTCACTACCACATGGAACATGATGAGGTATGCAGTGCTCTAGGGATGGACTTATTATTTGTTTATTTACTTATCTTTGCTTCAGAAATAGAAAGTGAAAGAGCTTCCTTCAGTGCAGTGGGGGTTGGGCTCAAACCAGGCTTGCACGCATGGCAGAGCAGTCTACTGCCCAGATAAGCTATTTCTCTAGGCCCATCTAGTAGGAATTTTAAAGATACTTTAACAAACTTGTCTTACTTAAGAATCTACTCATGACATAATATAGATCTTAGAATATACACAAATAGTAAACTATGATGAGAAACAGGTTTCTTGGGTGGATGTCATATTTTTTTTTCTAAATTTAAGATTTCTTAATTTATGAGAAAGATAGAAACAGAACCAGAGTATCATAATCCAGGAGGGGGGTGCAGTAGACAAAACACTGGATTCCTAAGAATGAGGTCCTGAGTTCTATCCTCGGCAGCACATGTACCAGAATGGGTCGGGCGGTAGCACAGTGGGTTAAGTGCAGGTGGTGCAAAGCACAAGGACTGGCCTAAGGATCTACCTGCAGAGGAGTGGCTTCACAAGTGGTGAAGCAGGTTGGCAGGTGTCTTTCTCTCCCCCTCTGTATTCCCCATCTCTCTCTATTTCTCTTTGTCCTATCCAACAATGACGACATCAATAACAACAACAATAATAACTACAGCATTAAAAAAACATGGGCAACAAAAGGGAAAATAAATAAATATTAAAAAAATAAGGCTGCTAGAAGCAGCAGATTTCTTGACCAGGCACCAACTCCAGCAATCACATTAGTGTCAAGACATTAAAACAAAACAAAAACTAAAAAACCTAATGAACATATAGTAAGATCTAACACAAAAACACAGCCTTAAACTGCCAAATATAGTTTAAAATCCCTTCCTCTACATCAAATTTTGTCCCCCCCCCCCCACTTCGGGTTGATGTCTCGTCTCTTTTTTTTCTCTCTCATAAGTAAATCTTAAAAAAAAAAAAAAAGAAAGCTCAATATTTGTGACATGGGATGTGGTGCAGAGGGTAGAGCATCTGACCTGTAAGCATGAGTTCCTGAGTTCAACTCTTGGCATAGCAAGTGCCAGTGATGCTTTTCTTTTCTCACCAAAAAATAGATTTTTTTTTTTTTAAAAGCCTAGCTCATGCTTGAGCTAGATTTGGAGACAGAGGAGTCTCAGAATTATTAGCCTCCTGACAAAACTATTTTCTACTCACAAATACTCGGCTTTCAAGTGGTGAACAGCAAACCTTGGCCCTGGGTAACACTTTTATAAATAAATCAGTACAAAGAAATCCATTATAAACCCTGTGTGAGTGTGTTGATCCTGACTGCTGGAGAACAAACACACTAATGTCATAAAATCACTGTACTTACATGCGGGAGGAGGTGTAAAAAAGCATCACCACTCAATGTCCCAACAGCCAATGCCACAAGGAAACTTAGGAGAAATTTGAAAAACACCCGATTCATGAGAGGCACTAAGATGACACCCAGCAAAGACAGGAAGCTGATGATGGAAATGGCTATGAAGCCACCGACCCAGGCTGTCGAACAGAGTAAAAGAAAAGTCATACAACTGATACATTTTTAAATAAGCAATTTTCAAGTAGACTTAAGCAATCTGTAAAAGGAGGAAAGGTATAGAAATACAAACTCGGTGGACTAGGACTGTAGTAACAGTGATCACCAAGAAAACCTGTTGCTCCCTCACATGAACAATCTAACAAAACTTTCCTGATAAAAAGCCTGTCTAGTGAGCCGGGCAGTAGAGCATTAGGGTGAACGTGCACATATTACCATGGACCCAGGTTCAAGCCCTTGCTCCCCACCTACAGGTAGGTACTTTACAAGTCATAAAGCAGGTATGCAGGTGTCTATATTTCTCTCATTCTCTATCTCAATTTCTTTCTGTCCTAGCCAATAAAACAGAAAGTAAAAACCACAACCATTAAGATATCTACCCTCCCCACCTGCATGGGATTCCCTTCATAGGTGGTGAAGCAGGTCTGCAGGTGTCTATCTTTCCCCCTCTGTCTTCCCCTCCTCTCTCCATTTCTCTCTGTCCAATCCAACAACGATGACAACAAAATAACTACAATAATAAAACAACAAGGGCAACAAATGGAAATAAATAAATAAATATATAAAAAAAGATATCTTCCCTGCCTAGAGCAATTACTTGTTTGCTCTAGATTCTGAGCAGTGCATTTCTACACTACAGCAGAGCTTATTCTACTTCAATTAATGACTATCACAGAATTAGGCTCACAAACAGGAGAGGGCTTTGATTTTCTTCCAATTCAGTGTGAAACAAAAAAGACTAAAATTCAAATGACCCTAATACTTCCTGTGGGGGATAGTGGTTGGGTGGTGGCTCACCTGCTTATACATATATAGTATGAAACACAAAGACTAGAGCAAGGATCCTGATTCTAATCCCTGGTTCCCCACCTGCAGGAAGGACGTCTCACAAATAGTAAAGCATATCTGCAGATGTCTATCTTTCTCTCCCCCTCTCTATTTTCCCCATCTCCTCTCTCAATTTCTCTCTGTCCTATCCAATAAACATGAAAAATGGTCACCAGGAGCAGTGGATTAATACTGTGGGCACTGAGCCCAGTGATAAGCCTGGAGGCAAACAAACAAACAAACAAAAAAAAACATGGGGCGTGAAGTGCAAGGACCTGCATAAGGATCCTGGCTTGAGCCACCAGCTCCCCACCTGCAGGGAAGTCGCTTCACAGGCGGTGAAGCAGGTCTGCAGAGGTCTATCTTTCTCTCCCCCTCTCTGTCTTCCCTCTTCTCTCCATTTCTCTCTGTCCTATCCAACAACAACAATAATAACTACAACAACAATAAAAAAACAAGGGCAACAAAAGGGAAAATAAATATGAGAGGGGAAAAAAAACCTTCCTATGCAGTAATCTCAAACAAGTTTCATTTTCTTTCTTCATTTCTTTTTTAAAGGAATAAAGCTAAAATATCTGCTTCTTCACATCCAAGGCAGAGAGCAAGAAGATGATATATTTGGAATTATGCTGAAAAGTAGATAAGCTTCTTTATCTTATTTATGTATTTATTGACTATGCACAGAGAGAAATAGAGAGGGGAGAGACCAATAGGGAGGGAGACAGAAGAAGGACACTGCAGTACTGCTTCACCATTCATGAAGTAGTGGGATCACCCTGCAGGTGGGACCAAGGGCTTGAAACCAGGTCTGTGTGTACTGTAACATGCACTCAATCTAGTGCACCACTGCCTGACCCCAAATAGGTTGCTATAAATAGAAGGTAAAGTACAAGATAAAAGTATTTATTAGAAGTTTTTTCTCTTTAGATTAAAAAAAAAAAAAGCAACTCTACCTATTTGTAAAGAGTAGGTCTTTGGTGGGATGTCAGCTTTCTTTTCACTTGTTGTATGAACCAGACAGGATCTAGCATCAATTTGATTGATGATGGCTGGGCAGAGAAAGTTGAACTCTTCTGTATTCAGCAGAATCTGGGTGCCCATACCGTGAGATGTAATCAGCTTTGATGCATTGAAGCACTGGAGGAAACAAAGCAGTGAAATCACCAACACACATTCAGAGCAGAGAATCCCAAAAGGCTATCTGATGACACAATATTCTTTATTGAAGTGATTTGTTTTTCATTAAAGCAGATTAAAGCAAGTTTTAAACTTGCCTCAAGCTACTGGAGATAGTGTGTCATAAAGGTGGTCCTGATTTTCTACCTATCTTGGGAAGAAGTAGTTGTACCAATGGGTCAGTGAGGGAAAAGGCCTCAAGTGGAGTAAGCTTAGGGTTAAATGGACACTAACAAGCCTGCTAACTCACTGCATTAAATTATTAAGGAAATAAGCTTTAACTTCAAGGTAGGGCTCATTAGAGATTGAGGAGTGATTTGTTCCAGTACTAACGCTATCCTATCACGTCTAAACAAGCCCAGGACACATCATTCTCCCAGCAGTGATTGTACTTGCAAAACTTAGTTCAGTTCTGTCTGCATACCTGACAAGATAATGCTCTATAATGAGGTAGTATGAAATTATGTAGATTACTTTTGAGGAGGGCAAAACTGCTTAACAGAACAAGTCTGTACTGGCAAGCAGTAGTTTCAACAATTTAATTAGATGGCACACTTAGTTTGAAGAGAATCTCCTTTGGGTAACCTAAATTCCCCATCTTCCTTTGAAATCAGTGGTCATATCTATTTTCCATATATATATATTGCTTCCAGGGTTATTGCTGGGGCTCCATGCTTGCACTACGAATCCACTGCTCTTGGAGGCTATTTTTTTCTCTTTTGTTGCCCTTATTGTTTATTATTATTGGATATGACAGAGAGAAATGGAGAGAGCAGGGGAAGGCAGAGAGGGGGAGAGAAAGACACCTGCAGACCTGCTTCACCGCATGTAAAGCAACTTCCTGCAGGTGGGGAACCAGGGGCTCAAACCGGGATCCTTAGGCCAGTCCTTGCGCTTTGCACCATGTACACTTAACCTGCTGCGCCACCATCCAGCCCCTCTATTTTCCATATTTTGCAAAGTGATTCTATTTCGTTTCTGAAAAGATTTTTGATTTTTTTTTTCCTCCAGGGTCATTGCTGGGCTCAGTGCCTGCACTATGAATCCACTGCTCTTGGAGGCTATTTTTCTCCCTTTTGTTGCCCTTATTTATTGTTGTTGCTATTATTATTGTTGTTGTCATTGTTGGATAGGACTGAGAGAGGAGGGGAAGACTGAGAGGGGGAGAGAAAGATAGACACCTGCAGAGGGAAGACAGAGGGGGGAGAGAAAGATAGACACTTGCAGACATGCTTCACTGCTTGTGAGGCGACCCTCCTGCAGATGGGGAGATTTTTGAAATTTCATGAGCGTTCATTTGAGAGAGAGACAGAGAAGTTAAAGTAACACTCCTGAATATGTGTTTGTGGGGGTTGAACTAGGAGCCACAGGGCACACTAAGTCCTCCACTGTAGATGAGCTAATGCCTATAAAGTTATTTTAAACTCACAATTCTTGGCCAATAGTACTCAGAACAAACATTTTCACTGGTGTCACAGTAGGGATAACCATTAGTAGGAAAATTAGTACAGTCCATTGATGGTTTGAATGAAGCACTTAAGTTCTGCTTATTGGGGCAGGGGTAGATAGTATAATGGTTATGCAAAGAGACTCTCATGCCTGAGGATCCAAACCACTATAAACCAGAGCTGAGCAGTGTTCTGTTTTCTTTTTTTAAAAAATAATTTATTTATTTATTTATTCATGAGAAAAATAGGAGAGAAAGAACCAGCCATCACTCTGGTATATGTGCTGCCGGGGTTCGAACTCAGGACGTCATGCTTGACAGTCTAGTGCCTTAGCCATTGCACCACCTCCCAGACCACAGTGTTCTGATTTTAAACAAACAAACAAAAGTTTTGCTTGTTAATACAAAACTAAGACTCTATCCTTTAAACTTTTTTTTATTATTTATTTTCCCTTTTGTTGCCCTTGTAATTATTGTTGTTGATGTCGTCATTATTGGACAGGACAGAGAAAAATGGAGAGAGGAGGGGAAGACAGAGAGAGGGGGAGAGAAAGATAGACACTTGTAGACTTGCTTCACCACCTGTGAAGCGACTCCCCTGCAGGTGGAGAGCTGGGGGCTCGAACCAGGATCCTTATGCTTTTCACCACCTGCACTTAACCTGTTGCAATACTGCCCGACCCCCATAATTCCCTATACTTAATATTTCTCATCCAAGGCAAGAAATCCAGAAGCATAGTTCAGAAAACAAACAAACAAACAAAAAACAGAAACACAGCTCAGATGCTTAGTGCTCAGATTTTTCATTTGTCCAGAACACTCTTCATGGTAGCTGTTCCAACAGAATCACTCAAGACAGTAAGAACCCTCTGCCAAGGAGGTAGCACTGCTTGTTTTTTCAGCACCTTTAGCCACACCACCTCCTAAACACATATTCTTCTTTTTGTAATTATTTTATTTATTTATTATTAGAGACAGAGAAATTGAGAGGAGTAGGAGAGATAGAGAGGGAGAGATAAAGAGAGACACCTACAGCCCTGCTTCACCTCTTGTGAAGCTTTCCCCCTGAAGGTGGGGGACCAGGACATTGAACCTGTAATTGTGCAATGTAATGTGTGCACTAAATCAGGTGTGATACCACCTAGCTCCTTAAAACACATTCTAATTCCCACTGTCTCAATCTCTCTTTCTCAATTTTAATTTAATTCTGTTATTTATTTCCCTTTTGTTGCCCTTGTTTTTTTATTGTTGTTGTAGTTATTGATGTCGTCGTTGTTAGGACAGAGAGAAATGGAGAGAGGAGGGGAAGATGGGGGGAGAGAAAAATAGACACCTGCAACCTGCTTCACTGTCTGTGCATGTGGGGTACCGGGGGCTCAAACCGGGATCTTTCCGCTGGTCCTTTCACTTTGCATGGCTTGCACTCAACCTGCTGAGCTACTGCCTGACTCCCTTAATTTTATTTTTACCAGAGCACTGCTCAGCTTTGGCTTATGGTAGTGCTGGGGATTGAAACTAGGACCTCTGAAACCTCAGGTAGGACAGTCTCTTTGCATAATTGTTATGCTGTCTACCCAGCCCTCAACTTTCTATTTAATTTTTATACCAAAGCACTGTTCAGCTCTGGCTCTTAGTGGTGTGGGAGATAGAACCTGAGAACTCTCAGCCAAGAGAGTCTGTTTGCATAACCATTGTGCTATCTTCCTTGCCCTCCTATTTTCTATCCCTTATTAATATTTACCTTTAAGGACTGTCTCCAAAGATAATCTTAATATAGGCTCTCCAGATTTATTTTAAATTTACTTTAAGAGGCAGCACTATTCTCACTAAAGAACTTTCAGAAATTTTGTATCAGTATTGCTTACAAAGATTTTTTTTTCTTTTTAAGATTTTATTTATTTATGAGAAAGATAGGAGAGAAAGAACCAGATATCACTCTGGTACATGTGCTGCCGGGGAACTGAACTCAGGACCTCATGATTGCGAGTCCAATGCCTTATTCACTGCACCATTTCCTGGACCACAATTGTCTACAAAATTAATAGGGGGACAGTGAGCTAAGTACCTTGCACAAGCAGGAGACATTCCCTTTTCTTTTTTTTTAAATGATATTTAAATTTTCTTTTTTTTAATTAGCTTTATTGGGTAGAGACAGCCAGAATTCGAGAAGGAAAGGAGTGTAATGGTTATGCAAAGAGACTCTCATGCCTGGCTCCAAGGTCACAGGTTCAGTTCTCTGCACCACCATAAACCAGAGCTGAGCAGTACTCTGGTAAGAAAAAAAAAAAAAGAAAGAACAAAAGAAAGAAATGGTTAGATAGACACAGAGATACCTGTAACACTCCTTCACCACTCTCAAAGCTTTCCCTCTGCAGGTGGGGATCAGGGGACCAGGGACTTGAACTTGGATCCTTGTACACTGTAACATGTGTATTCAACTGGGTGCAGCACCACCCAACCCTGACATTCCTTTTTCTTCTGACAGAGACAGTGAAAGAAAGAGGAAGGAAGGAGAGGGAGAGGAAGAGACAGAGAGACAACAGCAACAAAGCTTCCTTCAATGAGCTGGGGGCCTGGCTCAAAACCGGGTCGTGCACATGGTCCAGCAACTCACTATGCAAATGAGCTACTTCACAGGTCCTAGACTTTCTCTTTTCAGTAAGTTCACCATCTTTTTTTCTTTTTTTAATTCTTCAAATGAAATACAGAACAGCAAAAGCAAGACAGATAAGCAAGCATATTTACTGAAGTAGTGAAAGGCATTCATCTTACCTCTTGGGTATTTTCATTTGTGTTTCTGGAGTACAGAAAACTTTTCTGGGGTTCACTCATAGATTCATTTGTCTTCCTATTAGCCAGTCGAGTCACCCGGTTTTTTTCGGTGACACTGGGCAGAGTGGAACTGCTCATATCTTTAGGGAGAGGCTTTCCGGGATTCAGAGTTTCAACTGTCTCCAGAAAGTGAGTTCCTTCAGAGACAGTGTTATACGCCACTGAGGTCCCCTTACCAGCATCCTTGATTAACACATTCCTCCTACTGTTGGCGTGCTCTGATCTGTGAGATCCTTTCCCTTGGCTATTTTTTGAATCTTTAACTGAGCTGTCAGAGTCATGGTCAGGGCAGAGAGCTTTCCGATTATTTCCACTGGAAGCAGCATGATTATGGTGGGAGTGATGCTCGTGGTCAGAGTGATGCTCGTGGTCATGGTGTATATGAATCCTTTTAATCTTATCAATGCCTATGTTCTCAAGTAGTTTTCTGAACCCTTCCACTGACAAAGAGTTATTTTCTCCATAGCGGTGGAAAAGCAGCTGTATGTGATGTTGCTGTGCAGTAACTGCTAGGTCTACATTAATGTTGGAGTCCCAGTTTGGACTGGTTTTCTCAGTGGTCTGAGGGAGAGTTGTTGCTGATTCTACTTCACAATGCGGATTTGTGACTGACAAGGCAAATGTCACGGTCAAGATCAGAGACAAACTCCTCGCCATTGCACCTTCCTAGAACAAACAAAAAAATTTTTTTGCCTTCATCTGAAAAAAAAATTAAGTCAAGACAGCAGTGCTAGGTACTGTGAAAATATGTAGAACTAGAATCTTATACTTCATACTATTGTTAAAAAACAAGAAGTAACTGTAGAACAGTTTAGTGCCCAAGAAACTCTGTAATTGCATTATAAAATCAGCAGGAATTCAGACTAGTGAGATCCATGTGGCCACAGCCATATTGGCAACTTCCCTTCCTCCTTTTTTTTTTTTTTTTTTAACTGCCTCCAGGGTATGGCTGGGCTCAGTGCTCCTGGCAGCCATTTTTTTTTTTCTTTCTATTTTTATTTTACAGGACAGGGAGAAATTGAGAGGGGAGGTGGGGAGGTAGGGAGGGAGAAAGAAAGATAAACACCTGCAGATCTGCTGCACTGCAGGTGGGGAGGGGGGCTCAACCCAGGTCCTTGCACATGGTGATATATGTGCTTAACCGGGTATGCCACTGTCTGGCTCTCTATTAGCTTTCTATTGAGTTGAAAACAATGATTCAAAACAAAACAAACCCCAGCTAACTCCATTATCATTATTTCATAAAACCTTAAAAAAAGTCCCATACATTCTACTATAAAATATCTGAAATCTTAGAATAATTTACTAGGTACACTACCACCTGGCCCCCTCCTGTCTTATTAACAAGTAAAAAAAAATTAATAAAAGGATGGGGGCAGGAGAAATAGCATGATGGTTATGCAAAGAGACTCATGCCTGAGGCTCCAAAGCCCCAGGTTCAATCCCCTGCACCACCATAAGCCAGAGCTGAAGAGTGCTCTGGTTAAAAAAAACAAAACAAAAAACACCTTAATTAAATTAATAATAATACAATAAAGTGACTATATATACTGACATGGAAAATATTTTTAATAGTTATTTATTCCCTTTTGTTGCCCTTGTTTTTTTTTTACTGTAGTTATTGTTGTTATTGATGATGTTGTTGGATAGGAACCGAGAAATGGAGAGAGGAGGGGAGGACCGGGAGAGAAAGATAGACACCTGCTTCACAGCTTGCAAAGCTACCCTCCTCCCTGCAGGTGAGGAGCTGGGGCTCGACCAGGATCCTAACCCCGGTCCTTGTTCTTGAAAATATTTTTTAGTGTCCCACTGTGTGGTTAAAGTACACATCTAATTGAGTATACATAGAAAATAATCCTGAGTTACAAGACAGGCAGAATGGGTATCTTTTGAGGAGTGGGAATGGAGAAAAGTTCTATATTGATTTTGTATGTTTTTTTTTTTTTTTTTTTTTTGTATAAAGTACAATACTGCAGTGCCAAGGATCCAGGTTCAAGTCCCTGGTCCCCACCTGCAGGAGAAAAGCTTCATGAGTGGGGCTGGAGGTGTGTCTCTCTGCCTATCTCCCCCTTCCCTCTCAATTTTTTTTGTCTTTATCCAACAATAAAAATAAATAAAAAATATTAAAAAATAAAGACAAGAGGGAGAGAGAGAAAGAAACAGAACAACACTGTAGCACAAGGGATGAGGAAAGTGGAAGTGAATAGCTCAGACCTGAGAGCCGAAGGCTTTGCTCAGGGTGCCCCGGTGCCAGCTCCCATGAGCAACTGCACTGGCCTGTCACGCTTTCTCGAGAGCCATGATGTCCACGCACTGCTGTAACGCTGTGAAAACTTTTCTGTCTCGGCTATTCACTCACTCGATCGTGTTTGGAATCAAAGACCTCTATGAGAAGAGAAGTGTGGAACCTAGTTAAAACCTTGACAAAGCAGAATTTAGTTAAGCAAAGAAAAAACAACAACATACAATCCATGTATCTCGGGGCCCCACAGACACCCGGCAGGGACGATCTACGGCAACTGTGATCACACACTTCTGCCTTGTGCCAAGTTTCAAGGTCAGATTTTGGGACTCCTGAAGCATAAACGAGCTATAGGTCGGGGAAAAGCGGTTTGACTACTTCCGCGGGGTAAGCTAGGAAGCCGCTGGAAGCAAGTCCGGCAAGTCCCGGCGCTGCACGACGGCTACCCATCACAATGGGGAACGGCGGCTTCCGAGCTCGGCGGGGCCGGGCGGGCTCCCGAAAACCTGTCAGGGGGCAGCTGCAGCGCCGGGAAACAAGCGAGCGCGGCGGGGCGGGGCGGGGCGGGGCGGCGGTCGGCAGGTGGCGGCCTGGCGGAGGGTGGGGAGGGGGCGGGCGTCCGCCTTTCCTCTCCGGAGGATGCTCAGGGCGGTGGCTACTCTTCCCGGCGAGTCTGCGTGTGATGGAGGGAAAAAGAAAGCTGAGGACAAAGACCTCGAGCTCGGGCCGAGCGGAGAGAACAGGAGACTGGGGCGCGGGGCGCACAGTTGGCGCCCCGAAAGGGGTTCCCACCACGACCGCACCTTCTTTCCGAGCTGAGCTGTCCAGGCCGTTTCCTCGCAGCCAGCCCTCGCTGGATCCCGTGTGCACACACCCCGGCCCCAAACAGTGGGGCGCCGCGGGCAGGATCTGCGGGGCGCCCCCCACCGTTGCCCTCCCGCGGGCCTAGGGAGCCGCCCCTCTTCTCGACATCGCTGCCCCGCGTGCGCGTAGGGACAGCTCCGAACCGGTCGTGCTGCTCCCTCCCGAAGCCTCGACGGGGAGCGCAGAAGCGACGCTCTTACCAGCTCGGCTGTCGTCCGTCGGGTCCGCGGCGCAGCCACCGGGCAGCCGGGTAGCGTGAGCCGTCGCCCCCCCACCCCCCCGAGTCCGAGGACAATCACCAATTAGCGCCGCGCGCCGCGCGCTGCCGGGAACCACCGCCCCCGCCGGCCGGGACTCCCGCACATGCGCAGTGCAGCCCGGACGCCGTCCACGGGGCGCGTGCCAGCTGACAGAGAACAGCGGATGGAGGCCCAGGCCGACTGAGCGCGTCCACACCAATTTTTTTCTCTTTTTTTGGGGGGGTGCTTTCCCTAACCTCTCAGCGCACTTGCGCCACCCAGAGGTTCAGTGCCCTCTCGCCTAGGGGCCCCGCTGTTGGAAATGGGGCCTTGGGGGTTAGCGGGGTGCTCCTGATGTTACCCCCCCCACACACACACACCCCAGCACATGTGCTGTAGATTTTTCTGGAGGGTCCTGAGCTACTCCGATCGCGTCTTGGTTCCTGGGACCGAGATGGGGTTGATGCGCTAGGCCTCGGTCCTGAAGAATAGAAATAGAGGCCCCCTGGCGCCAGGCGGGGAGGACCACTCGGCCGGGCCTGGGGGCGTGAAGGAGGCGGAGACCGCGGTGGGGCCACTCCAGCCGACTCCGGAACCCGGAGAGCGGGGAGCTGCGTCTAGAGCACTTCCGCTCCCGGGCCGGAAGTGCGCGTCAAGGTTTGGGCTGCTGACTAGCCGGCAACATGGTGGCTCCATCGCTGGAGACTTCTCACGTGTTTTGCTGCCCCAACCGGGTGCGGGGAGCTCTGAGCTGGAGCTCGGGGCCCGGAGGACTTCTGGCCTTCGGCACTTCTTGTTCCGTGGTTCTCTATGATCCTCAGGTGAGCCTGGCGGCCAGCACCGGCCCAGCGGGCTCCGGGGCTCTTCTCTGCGATCGCTTGGCGTGGGGCGGGTCTGGCCGAAGGGCTGAGTGCACGCGCGAGAGGTGGCTCTCGGGGCTTCCTGGGGGTCCCCGGGCCCTTCAAGCGGCCATTGAGTTCCACGTAGAAACCCTAGTGGTGACAGCCGTAGCCGAAGCTTAGATGTGCAGCCTAGGTGTGGTACGGACGTTACCTGTGCTTGTTTCAATGCTGCATTTGGATTTTTGTTGCATTTGGATTACAAGCATTATTAGTATTTTGGCTTTAGAGGTGTACATTCATCTTCTTTAGACCAGAACATTGCTCAGCTCTGGCTGATGGTGGTGCTGGGGATTGAACCCTTTAGTGCTCCAGGCATGAAAGTTTTTTTTTTTCTTTAATATACAGTTTTGTATTATCTTTATTTATTGATAGAGACCGCCAAAAATTGAGAGGGAAGAGTGTACAGAGACACCTGCAACACTGCTTCACCACTTGCAAAGCTTTCCCTCACTACAGGTGGAGACTGGGGGCTCGAACCCAGGTCCTTGCACATTGTAACATGTTTGTGACGTCTGCTCAACCAAGTGCTCCAGCACCCGACCCCATTTTTTCTTTCTTTCTGTCTTCTTTTTTTTTTTTAACACAATTTATTACACTATCTTTCCAGCTGCCTATGGTGTCTTGTTTTTCCCTCTCTCCTGACTGTAAAGTAAAGAACAAAAAACCAGCCCAGGCAGGTTGCTCAGCAGTGACATCATAAAGTATGAGACCCTCGGTTCCTTCCCTGGCATTATACACACACACACACACATACACACACTACTTTCACAATAAAGTAACTTTTCAAAAGAAATTTCACTATGAAAAGGAAAACATTGAAAATTAAAATGCGGGAGTCGGGCTGTAGCGCAGCGGGTTAAGCGCAGGTGGCGCAAAGCACAAAGACCGGCATAAGGATCCCGGTTCGAACCCCGGCTCCCCACTTGCAGGGGAGTCGCTTCACAGGCGGTGAAGCAGGTCTGCAGGTGTCTGTCTTTTTCTCCTCCTCTCTGTCTTCCCCTCCCTCTCTCCATTTCTCTCTGTCCTATCCAACAACAACAACAACAATAATAACTACAACAATAAAACAACAAGGGCAACAAAAGGGAAAAAATAAATAAAATAAATTAAAAAAAAAGAAAATTAAAATGCAGGGAGTCCGGCGGTAGTGCAGCAGGTTAAGTGCACGTGGCGCAAAGCACAAGGACCAGCATAAAGATCCTGGTTCGAGCCCCAGCTCCCCACCTGCAGGGGAACCACTTCACAGGCACGCAGATCTGCAGGTGTCTTTCTCTCCCCTTCTCTGTCTTCCCCTCCTCTCTCCATTTCTCTGTCCTATCCAACAATGACGACATCAATAACAACAATAAAACAATACTAATACAATAATAACCACAATAAACAATAATAACTACAACAATAAAACAATAAGGGCAACAAAAGGAAATAAATATTAAAATTTTTTTTTAAAATTAAAATGCAATGCAGAAGACAGCTACCTGCATCCCTTGTCGCACATTTCTGCTAATTTGACTACACCTTCTACTACCCTCACATCCTTTGCAGATTCAAATTTACATGATATCTTTTTTACATACGACTTTTAAAAATATTATTTATTATCTTTATTTATTGGATAGAGACAGTCAGAAATCGAAAGGGAGGGGGAGACAGGGAAAGAGACAGAAAGACACCTATAACCCTGCTTCACCACTCTCAAAGCTTTCCCCCTGCAGGTGGGGACCGGGGGCTCGAACCTGGGTCCTTGCGCATTGCAACATGTGCGTTCAACCAGGTGCACCACCACCCGGCCTCGCATACAACTTTTTTTTTTAGAACAGAAATTGAGAGGGTGGGAGAGAGTGGGAAAGAGACAAAGAGACACCTACAGCTCTGCACCACTCATGAAACTTTCCACCTGCAGTCTGATGGCATCCTGTGAATCTTACGTTTGAGAGTCTTAATGTTGTGACCCGGTGACCTATGTCTTTAAGGATAAAGAACATAACACCTGATCAGCCATGATGTGCATGGTAAACTATGAATTTGAATTTTATTAGTCATGAACTCTGATTTTTTTGGTCAGCCAAACTCACAAATTGGTATAAACCCAGTGGGATAGAAGTGGGCCCTAAGTCTGCAGGGACACAAGGAGAGACTCCTTTCTAGCCTGGGGCATCAGTAGCTTCCCCATGAGAAAATGGAGTCACTGTGGGTGGATGAAGAGAAACTAGGCAGCTGGACTGAGAATGCAGTGTGTTAAGAGAACAGGGCACTGAACATGGAGTGCTGAGACAGATGGATGAGCCAGAGTGAATGGATGGCTAAGCCACTTCTAAAATTATATGAATTAAGGAAGGCAGTTCTGCTTGAGGTAACTGATTTTTTTTTTTCTTTTGGTCATTGATTTCAGCTTTTTTAGATGGAAAGACAGACCACACCACCAAAATTTCTCTATTTTGGTGCATTGGGGGGCTGGGCAGGTAACCAGAGTCATGACATGACAGCCATGCTGTCTCGCTGGCCCTTCTTTGGTTAGAATACCCCTTGATGGGGCCAGGGAGTCAAACTTGGGATCTCTCGCACTTAAGTTCTGAACATTATCACTGTGCTGTCTCCCCAGCCCTAATTCTAGTTTTTCATTAGCATCAAAAGGGCTCAACTCTGATTTTTTTTTTGTTGTTAATTTATTAATTCCCCTGTAGGCTAAATTCTAATTTGCTAACTGATGTTTTCTTCTTTAAAGAAAAGGACTGTAATTACCAACCTGAATGGTCACACTGCTCGAGTCAATTGTGTACAGTGGATCTGTAAATTGGATGGCTGTAAGTATTAGCTTGATTATGAAAGTTGATCTCACTTATTTTCTGATGATGTGTGATTAGTCATTTCATTTAATCACTTCTATTAATTTACCACTAACTTGCCTGATGTAATGAAGTTAGGAAGTAGAGGGGAAATAGTATGGCCAATGACTTGTACCTTTAACGTGATAGAATTGGGGATAACAGCAGTGCTTAGCATGAATATATAGGAACTACCTGGGATTGTGGCATGACAACTTTTGATTGGAAGCTTGTGAATAGGGACCATGTTAAGGCCAAACTTAGGGTGCATATGACCAACTTTTAGGTCTTTCCATCACAAGTGAGCACTTTCTTTTCTTTTTTTCTCCCCACCAGTGTTATTACTGGGGACTGAGTGCCTGCACAGCTTTACAATTCTTGGTGGCATTATTTATTTATTTTCCCTTTTGTTGCCCTTGCTGTTTTTTATTGTTGTTGTAGTTATTATTGTTATTGATGTCATCATTGTTAGATAGGACAGAGAAAAATGGAGAGAGGAGGGGAAGACAGAGAGGAGGAGAGAAAGACACCTGCAGACCTGCTTCACCGCCTGTGAAGTGAACCCCCTGCAGGTGGGGAGCCGGGGCTGGAACTGGGATCCTTATACCTGTCCTTGCGCTTTGCTCCATGTTTGTTTAACCCGCTGCACTACCGCCCAACTCCTGGTGGCTTTTTATTTTTTTTATTTTTTACAGTGGCGAGACATGGAATGAGGCTGGGGGGGGTGTAGGGAGAGAAGGAGAGACATCTGCAGCACTGCTTCACTGTTAATGAAACTTCCTTCCAGGTGGGAACTTGGGGATTGAACCTGGGTCTTGAAGTATGCTAACTAGTATACTCTAACAGGTAAGCCACCACTGGTCCTAAGTTGTCTTTTTTTTTTTTTTTTTTTTTTTGGTTTTTAAAGACAACAGTTGCATCTCTATTGTCCTCTGTTTACATCTTAGCATCTGGAAAATGAAATTGACACTGAAGCAAGGGCCCTTAGTGGTTTACACAGGTTTATCATAAAATTTCTGTCAGAGCAATAATACTAAGACATTTTTCACAGTTCTCATTCTCATTGTCACACATATAGTGCCATTTTCCAGCAGCTACTTGTGGTGTTGCAAGAGACTGAATACAAAAGCAGACATGAAAATCCAATAATATTTTAATTAAGTCAGATGTTAACGCATTTTGAGGAATGTAAAAATTGTGTCTCTTTTTCCATCAATTATTGTTTTTTCAATTATTATTATTATTTTGGAAAATAAAGGATCCCCTATAAAGTGTTATTTATATTGACATATAATGCAGTTCATGGTTATTTTACTTTCAAAAATATTTATTTATTAGAGAGAGATAAAGAGAGAGAGAGCCAGCACATCACCTCAGTACATGGAATGCCAGTGGTTCCCAGTACATGTGGTACCAGGAACCTCGTTCATCTGGACCTCATTCTTGAGAGCTTAGTGCTTTAGCCACTGTGCCACCTCCCAGGTTGCAGTTCATAGTTAATATTTTTTAAGTATTTTAACTAAAATTTTCACTTTTTTTTTTTTTTCCAGAGCACTGCCCAGTTCTAGTTTATGGTGGTACAGGGGATTGAACTTGGGACTTTGGAACCTCTGGCATCAGAGTCTCTTTGCATAACAATTATGCTAATCTCCATAGTTATTTTCAAGTAGTCTATCAGTAATCAATGATTTTCAAAAATTTCTCAATTTTAATTACTATTATAATAATATATATTGTCCACATAAACTAGTTCTTTGGGGATTTTTTTTTTTTTTTAAAGAGTGTAAGGGAGTTCTGTTACCAAAATAAATAAATAAATAAAATAAAAATGTAAAAAAAATTGAGAATTGTAGTACTTGATTCTTCCCAGGTCTATTCTGTCTCTAAGATTATGTGATTTTAGAATTTTACATCATTATACTGGTTGCTTTTAAATGGTGCTCTTGTGGGATTTTGATTTTATCTGTGACACTTAAAAAGAAAAAGCATGTTATAGGGAGTCGGGCGGTAGCGCAGTGGGTAAGCATGTGGTCTAAGGATCCCGGTTCGAGCCCCCAGCTCCCCACCTGCAGGGGGAGTCGCTTCACAGGTGGTGAAGCAGGTCTGCAGGTGTCTGTCTTTCTCTCCCCCTCCTCCATTTCTCTATTCAACAACGACAACATCAATAACAATAACAATAATTACTACAACAATAAAACAACAGCAAGAGCAACAGAAGGGAATAAATAAAGAAAATAAAAATACTTTTTTAAAAAAGCATGTTACTCATTTCTGTTGGTAGCACTGGATTAGTCACTACTAGTTAGGTCAGTACATACCATTAATAGTAAGGTGTTAGTGAGGCTATTAAATACATGTCACAGTTATGTTAACTGCTACCTGGTGATATCAAAGACTAACTGAATTGCAGTATAGTCACTATATTAACTTGGCATGTATGTTTCATCCTCCTTTTATTTATTTTTTTTAAATATTCCCTTTTTTGCTGCCTTTTTCCCCCTAGTGTTGTAGTTATTGTTATTGATGTTGTTGTTGGATAGGACAGAGAAATGGAGAGAGATGGGGAAGACAGGGAGAGAAAGATAGACACCTGCAGACCTGCTTCACCTCCTGTGAAGTAGGTGAAGATATCTACTGCCCGACTCCCTCATCCTCCTTTTAAAAGTGACTATATAAAATGACTTGACTGTATATTACTGTAGACTTTTAACAACTGTGGTTGATTTCACCTAAGAAGGTGCTGTAGGGGGGCGGGCGGTGGCACAGCGGGTTAAGGGCATATGGCATGTGTCGCAGGGACCAGTGTGAGAGGATCCCAGTTGGAGCCTCCGGCTCCCCACCTGCAGGGGGGTCGCTTCATAGGCGGTGGATCAGGTCTGCAGGTGTCTTTCTCTTCCCCTCTCTGTCTTCCCCATCTCTCTCCATTTCTCTCTGTCCTATCTAACAACGAACAATATCAACAACAATAATAATAACCACAACAAGGCTGCAACAAAAGGAGAAAAATAAAATTAAATTAAAAAGGCCTCCATCCAAAAAGATCTGTGTACACATATGTTCTTGGCAGCACAATTTATACTAGCCAAAACCTGGAAGCAACCCAGGTGTCCAACAACAGATGAATGGCTGAGCAAGTTGTGGTATATATACACAATGGAATACTACTCAGCTGTAAAAAATGGTGACTTCACCGTTTTCAGCCAATCTTGGATGGACCTTGAAAAATTCATGTTAAGTGAAATAAGTCAGAAACAGAAGGATGAATATGGGATGATCTCACTCTCAGGCAGAAGTTGAAAAACAAGATCAGAAAAGAAAACATGAGTAGAACCTGAACTGGAATTGGCATATTGCACCAAAGTAAAAGACTCTGGGGTGGGTGGGTGGGGAGAATACAGGTCCAAGAAGGATTCAGAGGACCTAGTGGGGGTTGTATTGTTATATAGGAAACTGGGGAACGTTATGTATGTACAAACTATTGTATTTACTGTTGAATGTAAAACATTAATTCCCCAATAAAGAAATAAAAAAAAAAAATAAAAAGGCCTCCAGGAGCAGTGAATTCATGGTGCAGGCACTGAGCCCCAGCAATAACCCTGGAGGCAAAAAAAGAAGGTGCTGTATTGACAGATACTCTAACTCATATTAGTGACAAAATTAAAATGTTTTATATTCTTGTATTTTTTTAATCTTTATTTATTGGATAGAAACAGCCAGAAATCGAGAGGGAAGGAGGAGACAGAGAGCTTGTTTGGAGGTTCTAGCAGGGGAGTGCAGCTATACCCTACACCAAAGACTGGTCTCTATTCGGGGAAGGAGGTCCTCTTTGACCTAGCCCGCAGCTTGGGGAGGAATGCACATGGAGTAGTGAGGGAGGAGCCTAGCCAGCTAGATCAGCTGTGAATCAACCCTGGTGATCAATGGGGTGACAGATGTTGCAGCCAGATCGCCCTCACATCCGGAAGGAGGAGATAGACACCGGCAGCCCTGCTTCACCACTCACAAAAGCTTTCCCCCTGCAGGTGGGGACCAGGGGCTCGAACCTGGGTCTTTCGCACTGTAACTTGTCACTCAACCAGGTGCGCCACCACCCGGCTGCAATGTTTTATATTCTTAAAGTGGCTATGTTTTGTAATTTTTTAAAAATATTTTTTTATTCCCTTTTGTTGCCCTTGTTTTTTATTGTTGTTATTGATGTCGTCGTTGTTGGATAGGACAAAGAGAAATGGAGAGAGGGGGAGAGATAGAGAGACACCTGCAGACCTGCTTCACTGCTTCACTGCTTGTGAAGCGACTCTCCTGCAGGTGGGGAGCCAGGGGCTCCATCCAGGATCCTTACGCAGGTCCTTGGGCTTTGTGCCACGTGCGCTTAACCCGCTGCACTACTTCCTGACTCCCGTAATTTTTAAAATTAGTGATTTAATATTGTTTTACAGAATCACAAAGTCTTAGGAGCATGATTTCACACTGCACTTACCTCAGAGTATCTAGGGAAAAGTAAAATGAACAGGACAGGTGGCTCAGCAAGGATACAGTGTGTGAGGTTGCAGGTTTGATCCTTGGCATGATACATGCCTGCAAGCTCTGGTCTTTCTTACTCTCAGACAGTTCAATAAATCTTAAAAATTATTTACTTAAATTTTTTTTTCCGCAGCTCCTTGCACTGAATTAGTTTCTGGAGGATCTGATAATCAAGTGATTCACTGGGAGATAGAGAATAACCAGGTAGGAAGATATGTTTATAGTTTTAAAAAATGACTGCTTTCTTGTTACTTTTCTGTTGTTTCTCTTTTTTTCCTGTGTGCTTCTTTTATGATGTTCCTTTATTCTTCCTTATGAGTAATTAGATGCTATATCATCCATACACTAGGCTTTGTATACTTCCAAGTTGCTTGTTACCCATAAAATGTCAAAAATTTGTGGGCTTTTAATGATTTTGGATTAATTTGTAAATTGTTCTTACGTGGAATATTTGTTATTTTTCATTGTTAGCAAAAATTAATAATTGCTGCACTCATAAGACAGCTGTTATCATGAGGATATAAATGTGCATAATTTTGAGTGATGTTATAATGTTAGATATCAAGAGACCCTTGTTGATAGACATTCAGATTACTTCTATTTGTTAGATTGAAAGTGAAAAGTTAGTGCATTTGAACTTCTGCCATGCAGAATATGAGATAGAATCCTATATGTGAATTATATACATCATTTGTTGTTGTTTGTTTTCTTTAAGCAGTATATTCCTCAGCTCTTACAGGGGATTGAACCTGGGACCTTAGAGCTTTAGGCTTTATGAGAGTTTTCTGCATAACCGTTATGCTACCTGCCCAGCCCTCATGTACATAGTATTGAAGGCAAAATATATTTGATTTGTCAAAGCATAAGTATAGCTCCATGGAAAGTACTCTGACTCGCCCTGCCACCAACATGGAGTTCTAAGAGCTTTCAGAATTGACTATTGACAATTTCCTGTGAAAGGATTAGAAGAATGCTTATCAGTGTCAAGGTTAAAGGTACCTTTCCATATGCATCTCTGTGTGCACAGAGGCTCATCACACCTTGACTTATGGTAAAAAGGAAATATTTCTGAGTTGCTGTGAAGAGAGGTGTGAATCTTTAAACAGTGAGCATTGCGTTTTTAAAATTTTCTTAAAGCAGTGAACTTGGAAGATTTATTATTAGAAGTTTTTTTTCAGGGTCTATAGAGATTGAAATATTGACTGTAAAGATATCAAGTAAGTGTTTTGAGTAGATTTAGTTTTTAGCTCATAAAGATAGTCATGTAACACATTTAAATACAGAAAAAAGGTAAAGAATGAAGAAGCTATACAAAGTCAGCAGACTTAACATTTTGATGGCCTGTTGTTCTAGATCTGTAGTTGTGTGTTTAGTTATACATAAAAGAGATTTTACTAAACCTGAGTGGTTGCTTTTTTAAATGATGTTTTCAAAGCCAAATTAAAGAAGTTATCATACATAACTGGTGATTACCAGTGAGTGGTAAAATTCTATTTAATTGGGGAAACAAGTGAGACATTCAAAGGACACCACTGTTTATCAGAAAGCAATTAATAGATGTTATTTATGTGGGCTGGGGAGATGGCATAGTGGTTATGCAAAAGAATTTGCAGGCCTGAGGCACCAAAGGTCCCACCTTCAATCCCCAGCACCACCATAAGCCAAAGCTGAGTAGTGCTCAAGATAAAAAAAGAAAAAGAAAGGAAGAAAAGAAAAAGGATACGGAATCATCCTTCTAACATGTAAACTCAAACTAGCAGAAAGAATGCTACTGGACAGAAGTGGCGTGGCAAGTAGGTAGCTTCCTAAGTTAATGGACTTAAAACTGTTTGCCATTTTCCTACTCCACATCTATACCTGACTCAGGATGTGTCATGAGTGGATGCTAAATGTACTTTTAGCAAGGAAATTTCCACCAAAGTAGCCTCTGTTACTCAGAAATACCAGTGTCATGCATGTCCTTCCATGCTCATAACAATACTTATCTGTTAACCTTTTTAAATTGGCTGCAATTTGTCTCTAGTAATTTAATCTGCCTCCTATTAATTTTAGGTTGATGGCAATTTTCTGTTGCAATAAAGAGTGTGTAAGGACTAATTTCCTACATTTATATTATTTGTTATTTTAGTGCAATTTTTCACAGAATAGATTGTTAGATTTATCATAAGGTATGTGTTGGTAATATGGACAGAGAGGTGTCTTTACTATTTTTTTTATTGTTGTAATTATTGTTTTTTTAATATTTATTCCCTTTTGTTGCCCTTGTTTTATTGCAGTAGTTATTATCGTTGTTGTTGGATAGGACAGAGAGAAATGGAGAGAGGACGGGGAAAACAGAAAGATAGACACCTACAGACCTGCTTCACCGCTTGTGAAGCGACTCCCCTGCAGGTGGGAAGCCAGGGCTCGATCCAAGATCCTTACACCAGTCCTTGTGCTTTGCGCCACGTAATTATTGTTTTTATTGATGTTACTGTTTTTGGATAGGACAGAGAGAAATGGAGAGAGGAGGGGAAGACAGGGGGGAGAGCAAGATAGACACCTGCAAACCTCCTTCACCGCCTGTGAAGAGACTCCCCTGCCAGTGGGGAGCCAGAGGCTCGAACCTGGATCATTATGCCCGTCCTTGCGCTTTGTGCCACCTGTGCTTAACCCGCTGCGCTACCGCCCGACTCCCATTTTTCAACTTCTATGAGTGAGATCATTCCATATTCATCCTTCTGTTTCTCATTTAACATTGATTCCTTCAAGCTTCACCCAAGATGAGGTGAAGAAGGTGACTTCATTATTTTTAATAGCTGAATAGTATTCTATCGCGTATATATACAACAGCTTGCTCAACCATTGTTGACACAACTTGCTCAACAGTTGTTGGACACCTGGTTGCTTCCAGGTTTTGTCTCTTACAAATTGTGCTGCTAAGAATATAGGTATATGCAAATCTTTTTTTGGATGGGTGTGTCAGGCATTTTAACATTACTTTAGTTTTAAGATTACAGTTAAATGAAGGTAGGCCCCACACCTATGGACATCTAATCTTTGACAAAGGGGCCCAGACTATTACATGGGGAAAACACAGTCTCTTCAACAAATGGTGTTGGAAATAATGGGTTGAAACATGCAGAAGAATGAAACTGAAACACTGTATTTTACCAAATACAAAAGTAAATTCCAAGTGGATCAAGGACTTGGATGTTAGACCACAAACTATCAAATACTTAGAGGAAAATATTGGCAGAACTCTTTTCCACATAAATTTTAAAGACATTTTCAATGAAACGAATCCAATTACAAAGAAGACTAAGGCAAGTATAAACCTATGGGACTACATCAAATTAAAAATCTTCTTCACAGCAAAAGAAACTACTACCCAAACCAAGAGACCCCTCACAGAATGGGAGATCTTTACATGCCATACATCAGATAAGAGTTTAATAACCAACATATATAAAGAGCTTGCCAGACTCAACAACAAGACAACAAATAACCCCATCCAAAAATGTGGGGAGGACTTGGACAGAATATTCACCACAGAAGAGATCCAAAAGGCCAAGAAACACATGACAAAATGCTCCAAGTCTCTTGATTGTCAGAGAAATGCAAATAAAGACAACAATGAGATATCACTTCACTCCTGTGAGAATGTCATACATCAGAAAAGGTAACAGCAGCAAATGTTGGAGAGGTTGTGGGGTCAAAGGAACCCTCCTGCACTGCTGGTGGGAATGTCAATTGGTCCAACCTCTGTGGAGAACAGTCTGGAGAACTCTCAGAAGGCTAGAAATGGACCTACCCTATGACCCTGCAATTCCTGTCCTGGGGATATATCCTAAGGAACCCAGCACATCCATCCAAAAAGATCTGTGTACATATATGTTGTTGGCAGCACAATTTGTAATAGCCAAAACCTGGAAGCAACCCAGGTGTCCAACAACAGATGAGTGGCTGAGCAAGTTGTGGTATATATACACAATGGAATACTACTCAGCTGTAAAAAATGGTGACTTCACCGTTTTCAGCCAATCTTGGATGGACCTTGAAAAAATCATGTTGAGTGAAATAAGTCAGAAACAGAAGGATGAATATGGGATGATCTCACTCTCAGGCAGAAGTTGAAAAACAAGATCAGAAAAGAAAACACAAGTCGAACCTGAAATGGAATTGGCGTATAGCACCAAAGTAAAAGACTCTGGGGTGGGGGTGGGTGGGGAGAATACAGGTCCATGAAGGATGATAAATGACATAGTGGGGGTTGTATTGTTAAATGGGAAACTGGGGAATGTTATGCATGTACAAACTATTGTATTTACTATTGAATGTAAAACATTAATTCCCCAATAAAGAAATAAGTTAAAAAAAATAAATGAAGGTAAAGTGATTATATTTTTATAGTAATAGTTTTGTCATCTTTCTGACTTAGCTTTTAAATGCAGTGTGTCTCAAAGGCCACGAAGGACCTGTGTATGCAGTGCATGCTGTTCACCAGAAGAGGGCATCTGACATCGCTTTATATACACTGATAGTTTCTGCAGCTTCAGATTCTACAGTTAGAGTCTGGTTTAAAAAGGCTTCTGAAGGTGAGTTCAGGAACTTTGTGATCCAAACATTGAAATTGTAATTGTCATTTGAACAACTGTAAGAAGTGAATATATTATTTTCAGTCTTTCCAACAATTTTAAAAGTAGTATAATCCTATTCTAAATGTTTATTTTGTGCTTTTTCAAGATTCCTCTTTCCCACACTGTTTGCTAATGTAGTCTTCTAAACCCTCTCATGTAAGTCTTTTTGTCTTCCATATCCTGTGCTACAAAGTGACCATTTAAAGTCTTGTGGTCTGTGGTGGCTCAGAATTGACTTATCTTTTTATTTTTTATTTAAGAAAGGATAAATTAACAAAACCATAGGATAGGAGGGGTACAACTCCACACAATTCCCACCACCCAATCTCCATACCCCATCCCCTCCCCTGATAGCTTTCCCATTCTCTATCCCTCTGGGAGCATGGACCCAGGATCGTTGTGAGTTGCAGAAGGTAGAAGGTCTGGCTTCTGTAATTGCTTCTCCGCTGAACATGGACGTTGACTGGTCGGTCCATACTCCCAGTCTGCCTCTCTCTTTCCCTAGTAGAGTGGGTATCTGGGGAAGCGGAGCTCTAGGACACATTGGTGGGGTCTTCAGTCCAGGGAAGCCTGGCCGGCATCCTGATGGCATCTGGAACCTGGTGGCTGAAAAGAGAGTTAACATACAAAGCCAAACAAATTGTTGAGAAATCATGGACCCAAAGGTTGGAATTGTGGAGAGGAAGTGTTGGGGGGCTACTCACTGCAAACTCTAGTGTATTTCTGCTTTCAGGTATATATTTTGCACTAGTTTATGGATACGTGTGAACATATGCTCTCTCTCACAGAACCTGGTGTATATCTAGGTTTTGGGACTTTGTTAGAAAGTGAACCACCTGGGATGGAATTAGAGAATACTATGAAAGGAAAGGTCTCACCCAAGTAATGAAGCTGAAGGGTTGTCATTCCACACCTGAAGTCTCTGGACACAGTCTGAGCTGAAGCATGTTGAGGTGGCAATCGTTGTGTTGATTAGGTTGCAATTGGCAGATGGAATATTTTTTTTTTTTTTTAATTTTTTTAATATTTATTTTTATTTATTTATTCCCTTTTGTTGCCCTTGTTGTTTTATTGTTGTAGTTATTATTGTTGTCATTGTTGTTGGATAGGACAGAGAGAAATGGAGAGGGGAGGGGAAAGACAGAGAGAGGGAGAGAAAGATAGACACCTGCAGACATGTTTCACCGCTTGTGAAATGACATCCCTGCAGGTGGGGAGCCAGGGCTTGAACCAGGATCCTTATGCGGATCCTTGTGCTTAGCGCCACCTGCGCTTAACCCGCTGCGCTACAGCCCGACTCCCGGAATATTTTTTTATATGGATTGGGAGAGGCATGCGGGAAAGTGGGCCCTATCCTAAGGTTCCAGGACTGGGGGAAATATAGGCTTTATAATGCAGATGTGAGGTTCCTGCTGTCTTAGGGTTCAAAAAGACAATGGATAGTTATTGTTAGCATCATTGACTTATGTTTCATCCCATCCAAAGCTATGATGAAACTACTCAGCATCTCTGAATAAATAAACTGAGAGTCCATTGTTTACAGTGTCTTTATTATTTCTTAGTGGCATGCTTGCAGACCTTGGCTTTTGGTGATGGAGTCATTCATGCTCTGTGTTTATCTTTTTTGCCTGAGACTGATGGTGAGTATCCTACTGAGTATATATTAAAGAGTACCGTAATGTATTTTTGTATCTCCAAATGGCCAGAACTTTAAGGAAAGATTTTGTGCCTCTTGTTGGTATTTAAATGTTTTCATGTAACAAGTTGAGGCATAGATGTCATTCCTTAGATTACATGATCTCAGTGAAGGGACTGTGGAATTTTGGCAGCTGTTGAAAATCTGATGACTTCATATATGCTCGGAGTTGATACTGCTGTAGATCAAATGTACTGTTGACATGTATAGATCTATTTTGGGAAAAGTAACTAACTACTTATAGAATGTGAGTATCTGGGATAACTTGAGAAAATACTGGAGACGGACCATGTGACCATATGTCTTAAAATGACAGACTGTTCATATCCTTCACTTAATGACAGTTTGTTCAAGATCATTTATATATCATCCAGCAGAGGACGAGCGAAATAACACTCTTGGGAAAGTATCTCCTGTGCCATGCATGTGACGCAGATTTGAGCCACTGCACTGGGGGAAGCTTTGGTGCAGTGGTGTTTTTCTCATTCTATCTATTTCTGTCTCTCCTTGTAGCCTAAAAAAAATCAGCCTGGAGCAATGAAGTCTTGGTGATAAGACTAAAAAAGCAAAAACAAACAAACAAAAAAACCTCCCTACAGAAAAGTTTTCCTCTTTTGCTATAAGATAGATTTATATGTACCTATCCTATATTATTCTCCATAAACATGCTGACCAGTGTGAGTTAGAGCCCAGAAGCCTACATATTTTGTTGCCCTTTCAACAGGAGCTGTGACTCCAGGGTTTCACTTGATGTTTCATCTGAAGGCTCTCTGGTAGAAGGAACTATACACCTTCTGGCTTCACAGTATAAATTTCCCATCTATTGTTGAGGATTTTGGAACATTTTTAAGTTTAGACATTTTTTAGTTGATGTAAAGAAAACTTACTTTAAAATTGTATCTTTGATAAACTTTTAACCACATAGTTAATTTCATGCTCCATTATTTTGACTTTTTTTTCCTTCTTCCTTTCCCTTTCTTTCTCCTTGTCTCTCTTTCTTTCTTTCTTTTTTAAAAATATTTATTTATTTATTTCCCCCCTTTTTTGTTGCCCTTATTTCATTGTTGTAGTTATTATTATTGTTGTTATTGGTCTTGTCATTGTTGGATAGGACAGAGAGAAATGGAGAGAGGAGGGGAGGACAGAGAGAGGAGAGAAAGATAGACACCTGCAGACCTGCTTCACCGCTTGTGAAGAGACTCCCCTGCAGGTGGGGAGCCGGGGGCTCAAACCAGGATCCTTACATTGGTCCTTGTGCTTTGCGCTACCTGCGCTTAACCCGCTGCGCTACCACCTCACCCCCTCTTTCTTTCTTTCCTTCCTTCCTCCCTCCCTCCCTCCCTCCCTCCCTCCCTTCCTTCCTTCCTTCCTTCCTTCCTTTTGTTCTTCCATCCTTCCTTTGAAAGGTAGGAGAGAGAGAAAGAACCAGACATCACTCTGGTAATGTGCTGCCAGGGATAGAACTCAAGACCTCATGCTTGAGGATCTAATGCTTTATCCACTGTGCCACATCCTGGACCACTATTATTTTGGTTGCTAATTGCTTTATACATTTTTATATTGAATTCTCAAACAGGATATAGTGGTTCTAAATTACTAGTAGTTCATTGTGAAGTAAGTCTAATATCAACAGTACATTTTAGAGTTTTCATTTTATTTTAACAGATGTTTACTGAATAGTTTCAGTTTATTTTGTTCATTTGTTTTGGAAATGAAAGCCAGTTCTTTACCTGGACTTTAACATTCTGCATAGGTGATGAGCATTATATGTGATGGAGAATCTTTTTGCCCCCCCCAGTACCAGTGTTAGCATGTGGTGATGATGACTGCAAAATTCACTTATTTGTTCAACGAGATGACCAGGTAATTAATAATGTTCATTAAGAGACTATTTAATAAGAATTATGTCCTGTTTAGTAACACAACTTATATAGCCTGTCGCTACATTATAGAGTTTTAGGAATATTAGTTTGTTTTTATTTTTTAGTATTTATTGGATAGAGACGAAATCGAGAGGAGAGGGAGAGAGGCAGCTGCTGCACTGCTTTACCGTTTGTAAATCATCCCCCCTGCAGGCGGGGGTTGGGGACTTGAATCCTCGCCCTTGTGCACTGTAACAGGATGCTGAACCAATTGTGCCACTGCTTGGCCCCCATGGCATGTTATGATTCAAACCAAAACAATCTGTGAAGTTTATTATTATTTCATCTTTTTTTTTTTCTTCTTCTTCATGGAAGGCACGTGCCTCTTTGTGTTGATGCTGCCTGGATCCTGTTTTCCTGTCCCTTGATGTAGAAAGTATATTTAAAAAAATATTTATTTATTTATTCCCTTTCGTTGCCCTTGTTGTTTTATTGTTGTAGTTATTACTATTGTTGTTATTGATGTCGTCATTGTTGGACAGGACAGAGAGAAATGGAGAAAGGAGGGGAAGACAGAGGGGGAGAGAAAGATAGATACCTGAAGACCTACAGACCTTCACCACTTGTGAAGCGACTCCCCTGCAGGTGAGGAGCCCAGGGCTCAAACCAGTATCCTTATGCTGGTCCTTGTGCTTTGCGCCACGTGCGCTTAACCCACTGCACTACTGCCTGACTCCCTTCATCTTTTTTTTTAAAAAAAATTTTTTTTAATTACTTATAAAACAGTTTTATAAGATGTTATAAAATGTCACAGCTGTACATGGTTATTGTCAGTCACCCCCATAGTTCTTAGAGTCCAATAGTCTGACTACCATTGTTTATACAAGTCTCGTTGTTTTAGCCTGTAGTCCACATATGAGTGAAACCATTCAGTAGTTGTCCTTGTCATCTTTAATTATTTCACTTAGCATAATCAATTCCAGTTCTACCTGTTTTGCTCCAAATGATGCAGTTTCATCTTTTTTGATTGTAGAACAGTGTTTCCATTCAGTATATATCCTACTTCATTATTCAGTCATCTGTTGTTGAGTATTTAATTGCTTCCATACTTTGGTTATTGTCCATAGTTCAGATGTGAGCAGAGGAGTGTGTATATCCTTTGGAATTAGTGCTTCCACATCCTCTAGATTTATGCTTAGGAGAGGCACTGCTGAATCTTAAGGTCCAGTAGAATCTTTTGACAGTCCTGTTAGCTGGTTGTCTATTCTGAACACCAGATAATTGCTGCCTTGCCCTCAGGTCCAGAACTATTAGGACAAATGGGTAGTAGTAAAGGGGAGCAGGGAGATGCTATGGTGGTTTTTTTCCTTAATTTTTTTTTTAAATGGATTTTTTTTTTTTATTCCCTTTGGTTGCCCTTGTTGTTTATCAATGTTGTTATTATTGCTGTTGTTTGATAGGACCAAGAGAAATGGAGAGAGGAAGGGAAGACAGGGGGAGAGAGAGAAAGACACCTGCAGACCTGCTTCACTGCTTGTGAAGTGACTCCCCAGCAGGTGGGGAGCCAGGCGCTGGGATCCTTACGTTGGTCCTTGCGCTTTGCACCACCTATGCTTAACCCACTGCACTACTGCCCGACTCCCAAAAGGATCTTTTAACTATATTTTGTTATTGTTATTTTATCTTTAATTGTTGCTTGGGGCCTTTTTTATGTACAGTACCAGTGCTGCCTAGCTAACTTTTCATTCCTTTTTAAATATCAGATAGAGGAGGCCAGTGGTGGTACACCTGGTTGAGCATTACATTGCTCAAGGAGCTGGGTTCAAGCCCCCCAGTCCCTACCTGCAGGGAGGAAGCTTCATGAGAGGTGAAGCAGGGCTATAGGTGTCTTTCTCTTCCATTCTCTATCTCCCCCTTCCCTTTCAGTTTTTCTCTGTCTCTAGCCAAAAGAAATAATACATAGAATTCTTTAAAACATGGAAGCTAGGAGAGAACATACAGCACAGCACTGTTGCCCCTTCCACAGAGGTCGCCTTGGCATGGTAACGCTGCCTTATGCTGTAAAGGCTCAAACCCAGGGATTGCACATAGTAAGTAAGGAGAGCTGTCTCATCACCCTACATTTCTAAATGAAGTACTTCATTTAAACAGTCATAGTTTTGGTCCTACTGAGACTATGTTGAGTGCTTAAACCAGAGGAGGGAATTTCTTTAAAGAGGGTTGGTTAACGCTAGATCTCATTTATTTAATAATAGAGATACTGGGGGCTGGGCAGTAGCATAGGGGGTTAAGCGTACGTGGCGCAAAGCACAAGGACCAGCATAGGGATCCCGGTTTGAGCCCCCAGCTCCCCACCTGCAGGGAGGTCACTTTACAAGTGGTAAAGCAGGTCTGCAGGTGTCTATCTTTCTCTCCTCCTCTTTGTCTTCCCCTCCTCTTTATTTCTCTCTGTTCTATCCAACAACCATGACAACAACAATAATAATAACAACGATAAGCAACAAGGGCAACAAAAGGGAAAAAAGTAGCCTCCAGGAGCAGTGAATTCCTAGTGCAGGCACCGAGCCCCAGCAATGACCCCAGAGGCAAAAAATAAGTAAATACTAGAGATACTTACATCTTTGCATTGTATAAGAAAGTCTGAAATAGATGTGGATGTTCAGCTACCCTACTTTTTTCTATTTTGTGTTACAACAGATGTTCTTTTACCCTGTAAACATTTAAAGTATTTGACATTTACAAATATTATCTATGTACTCAGTATTGGTCAACTAAGATGATTGCTAGAGCCCTATCATATCTGATCAGTGTTTTTAATAAAAAAAAAAAAGATGCAGCAGTGAAGAAACCAAGTAAAGGCAGTGATACGTATGAGGATATTAAGTTCTTACATCAAATTTGATTTTTTTTTTTTATCACTAGTTTCAGAAGATGCTTTTTCTCAGTGGACATGAGGACTGGATACGAGGCGTGGAATGGGCAGCCTTTGGTCAGTATGAAATCTTGCTAAAGTTCATGTGATGGTTTAAATATGTGTAGCTCTCGAGCAAATAGCCTTTATTAATATAATTCTTTGTATATTTTCCTGTGTTCCACCTAGAAGCTGTGTCCTGTAAAGAATTAATTGGGAAGGAGTCAGGCAGTAGCGCAGTGGGTTAAGCACAAGTAGAGAAAAGCGCAAGGACTGGCCTAAGGATCCCGGTTCAATCCCCCGGCTCCCCACCTGCAGGGGGGTCGCTTCATCAGCGGTGAAGCAAGTCTGCAGGTGTCTGTCTTTCTCTCCCCCTCTCTGTCTTCCTCTCCTCTCTCCATTTCTCTCTGTCCTATCCAACAATGAAGATAACAATCATAACTATAACAATAAAATAAGGGCAACAAAAGAGAATAAATAAATCTAAAAAACATTAAAAAAACTTAAAAAAAAGAATTAATTGGGATGGTAATGAATCAAACTACTTGATATGAAAGAGGACATTGGGGTGTGGGAGATAGCACAATGGTTACGCAAAGAGTTTCATGCCTATGGTTACTAACTTAGGATTAGCCCCCTGCTCCTGCCCCTCTCTGCCATAAGCCAGTGCTGAGCAGTGCTCTGATTAAAAAAAAAAAAAAAATCCACTGGTTGTCCACACATAGAAATTTTTGAGAAGTTCTTTGTACCCTTAGTACACTTAATATAAATATTAAATGTTGTTGTTAGCACTGTATGTGTTTTTCATTGTAATTAAAATGGCTATAGATCAAATGAACGAAGAGAAAAGAAGCAACGTTTGACCTTTTAGGAAATCTGGTGATGTATGTATTGTAGAAAAAACATCTTGTACCTAAGCATATAATGTTTTAAAAATAATAACATTTGTTTTGAATTAGGTAGAGATCTTTTCCTAGCAAGTTGTTCACAAGATTGCTTGATACGGATATGGAAACTGTATATAAAAGGAACATCTTTGGAAACTCAAGAAGATGGTGACATAAGACTGAAGGAAAATACTTTCACTGTAGAAAATGCAGGTAAGTAGCTATTGAGAATATCTGGTGTGCCAGTGTTTAGCTCTCCAACTGTGATTACAGATCCTGATGTTTTAGAAGTACCACAATCCCTGTGGAACTGATCATTTTCAAATGAGAATGAATTAATTTTCATCTATAAAACTTTGTTTAATGTTTCCCAATAAATCATCAGTTTGTAAATATCATTGTTTTTTAAATTTTAAAACTTATATTAATTTATTCACTTACTTTGGATAGAGGAGGAAATTGAGAAAGAAGGGGGCGAGGGGGAGAGAGAGAGGGAAGAAGGTAGCTGTAGAACTTTGACCATTTGTGAAGCTTTCCTCCTCGTAGGTGGGGACTGGAGGCTTGAAGCTGGGTCCCTGCTCACTTTAATCTGTGTGCTCTACCAGGTGTACTGCTACCTGGTCCCCAGTTTATAAATGTTATTAAATTCAATAGGATTGGGAGTCGGTCTGTAGCGCAGCAGGTTAAGCGCAGGTGGCGCAAAGTGCAAGGACTGGCGTAAGGATCCCTGTTCGAGCCCTGTCTCCCCACCTGCAGGGGAGTTGCTTCACAGGCGGTGTCTATCTTTCTTTCCTCTTATGAAGCGATTTTCCACTTAATGAAGCGATCCCCCTGCAGGTAGGGAGGTGGGGGCTTGAACCGGGATCCTTACACTGGTCCTTTTGCTTTGTGCCATGTGTGCTAACCTGCTGCGCTACCGCCTGGCTTCCTTAAATTTATTCTTATGAATACATGAGAGAATTTCAGACCCAGACAGATAGACTAGAGTTCTGTTCTGCTCCAGCATATGTGCCAAGGATCAGACCTCCTGGCTAAGTCTTGCAAGTCCTGTGTTCTTCTTGCTGAGCCATATTCTTAATTGCTCAGGTTCTTGTTTGTAGTATTTAGGCTATTTCACTCTGACGAGTGAAGATAGAAAAGGACTTATATGTCTTTGGAACTATTTTCTTTTGTGACTTGGAATAGAGAGTAAGGTAAATCAAATTTAAAATGCATCTTTCAGTGACTGAATCATACTGTGTTCACATTTGGCAGGGAACATAACTGCTCAGTTGAATTTATTCTAAAAATGTTCTTTTAAAGAAGAACTTTGAGGGAAGATTATTCTTCATTACTTCTGTTGCAGGTATTAAAACGGAATTCGCAGTCACTCTGGAGACTGTATTGGCTGGTCATGAAAATTGGGTAAATGCAGTTCATTGGCAACCTTCGTTTTACAAAGGTAGGAAGGGAAACACACCCATAACCCTCATTTCAGTTTCATTTCACACATAGAAGTTTTAGCTAACCAGACAAGTGGAGGGTCCCAACTTAAGATATTTTCAGATTGACAAATGGTAATACTCTAGCTGTACTCTGCTGCATGCTCAAGTCCTCTGAAAGCTGTACTCCTGTGCAGGCAAAATACTCCCGTGGCCAAAAGGCTCCCATCCAGTGTTGGTGGGATTTCAGAGAAACTGACTTTCAGGTCAACTTCACTGGAAACTTTAGCCTTAGTAATATCAAACTGGTATTACTGAGGTACGCTTTTTTAAAAAAATTTTAAAAAACATTTATTTTCCCTTTTTTTGCCCTTGTTGTTTTATTGCTGTAGTTATTATTGTTGTTATTGATGTCATTGTAGTTGGATAGGACAGACAGAAATGGAGAGAGTAGAGGAAGACAGAGGGGGAGAGAAAGCTAGCCACCTGCAGACCAGTTTCACCGCTTGTGAAGCAACTCCCCTGGAGGTGAGGAACTGGGGGCTTGAACCAGGATACTTACACCGGTCCTTGTGCTTGGCGCCACGTGTGCTTAACCCGCTGTGCATACTGAGGTACACTTTTTTTTTTTTTAATATTTATTTTATTTATTTATTCCCTTTTGTTGCCCTTGTTGTTTTATTGTTGTAGTTATTATTGTTATTGTCGTTGTTGGATAGGACAGAGAGAAATGGAGAGAGGAGGGGAAGACAGAGAGGAGGAGAGAAAGATAAGACACCTGCAGACCTGCTTCACCGCCTGTGAAGCGACTCCCCTGCAGGTGGGGAGCCGGGGTTCGAACCGGGATCCTTATGCTGGTCCTTGTGCTTTGCGCCACCTGCGCTTAACCTGCTGCGCTACAGCCCAACTCCCTGAGCTACACTTTTAATGAGAATAATAACCACCATTCAGCTTTACCCTTGAACAACACAGGGGTGCTAATAGTGACCCTGTCGCAGTTGGGGAATCAGTGTATGACTTCTGAGTCACCCAACACTTGACCATTAACAGCCTGCTATGGGCTGGAAATCTTATCAGTTACAAGCAGTAGGTTAACACATATTTGGAATGTAACATACTGTGTTTTTACAATAAAGTAAGCCCCAGAAAACAAAATATTAAGACACTTAAGAGGTGTACAATATTTACATTACTGCATCTCATTTATCAATCTGGTCAGTGTATTTTGTCTGTTTACAAGAAAGTGCTTATGTAAGCCAACCTGTGCATTTCCAGCTTGTGCTGTTCAGAGCCAGCTGTTTCGTCCCATATTGGCTACAGTATTTAAAAAAGATTTTTTTAAATTTATTTATTTCCCTTTTGTTGCTCTTGTTTTATTGTTGTAGTTATTATTGTTGTTATTTATGTCATCAATGTTAGATAGGACAGAGAGAAATGGAGAGAAGAGGGGAAGACAGAGGGGGAGAGAAAGATAGACACCTGCGGACCTGCTTCACCACTTGTGAAATGATTCCCCTGCAGGTGGGGAGCCGGGGGCTTGAACCGGGATTCTTACGCCGGTCCTTGTGCTTTGCGCCACGAGTGCTTAACCTGCTGCACTACTGCCCGACTCCCTGGCTGCAGTATTTTAAAAAGAAGTGGGATGCTACTCATATTAAGTACCTTTGTGTATTCCCTTCTACATGTTTTCCCTTCCATCCTTCCCTAGAGAGAGTAATAATGCTGAATCCAGCCTGTATTACTTCCACACCTGTTTTTGTATAGCCATAAGCAACAATGGTCTACAACTCTGGAAATGTGATATCAGCATGTATATATTTTTATATAGCTTAACCTTTTTAGCTTAACATTTCTTGGAGATGTGGCCATGTTGATTCATGCAGTTCTAGTTTCTATTGCTGTATATTATTCCATTGAATAATAGCCACATTTATCTGCTCATCTAATGGTGAAGATTTTTGTTTCCAACATGTTGCATTTGCAAACATTGCTGAGTGAACTTGTGATAGTCTTATTATTTGCAAAATGATGCTTCTTCATCACCTAAAGGAATTTGTTTTTATTCTTTAGATGGTGTTCTACAACAGCGAATGAGATTGTTGTCGGCTTCAATGGATAAAACTATGATTCTCTGGGCTCCAGATGAAGACTCTGGTGTTTGGCTAGAACAGGTGAAAATGTGGATATTTTAGTAACAGAAAATTGGGTTTCATAGTTTAAATGTTTAAGTCACACTTTAATCTTCCTAGAGCTGCAATTGTTTGCTTACTCTGTTAAATATGTGGAGAAAATCTTTGCACTTAGTAGCTTCTGTTGTGATACATATGAGTCATTAAGAATTGTTTTCTGCCATAGGTTCGAGTAGGTGAAGTGGGAGGAAATACTCTGGGGTTTCATGACTGCCAGTTCAGTGCAGATGGTTCCATGATCGTCGCTCATGCTTTCCATGGAGCTCTGCACCTCTGGAAACAGAACGCACTTAACCCGGTAAGAAAAAACTTTTCTCCCAGCCAGTGCACTGCTTAGTTCTGGCTTAAGGTGTTGCTGAAGATTGAACCTGGGAACTTGGAGCCTCAGACATGAAAATCTTTTGCGTAACCAACCATTGTGCTGTCTGCATAGTCCTATAAAGCACTTTTAAGTAAAGCATTTCCAGTGAACTAGATTGACTGTTCGTAGTGAACAGTGACTGTTCGTAGTGAACAGTTTCAACTTCTAATACTCTAGACAAACTATTGAAGTTCAAGGGAAGCAACCTCTTTACATGAACATTACATTGTAGACACAATGCTAGGTGAGAGGAAAATTTCTAATTAAATAACTGGGTGAGATAGCTCACCTGCTAGAGCCACCTACCATTACCATGCAGGGGGCCCTGGGTTTGAGCATCAGCACCACACAGAACACCTGGTGCTGGTGGAAGCTCTACAAAGGTTGGAGCAATATCATGGTGTGTCTCTCTCTCTGTCTGCTGCTCTCTTTGGAGGGGGAAGAGAAACATGGGAGAGGTAGAAGTGAGCATGTGTAAAGTCCTAGTACCACTAAAAAAGTTTATTTGTCCAGTGTTGTTGGTGTGTTGAAATTTCACAGAAATTTTCCACACAACTGAACTTTCATACGTTTTTCAAAAAGCACGTCAAAGAACATGGTTTCTCATCTCCCCATGTCTGCACACCACATACAGCCAGCTGCCAGCTTCTTCCGCTGTGGTGTCCTGGGTCTTCAGTTAACTTTGTTTCCTCTCCTGCCTCCCTCTTAAGCTGTAGAAATTTATTACTTGTGGGAGAGAATTTCTCGAGATGGGGGAGCTTAGAGCACCAATCTAGTACACGCAGTGGATATATAGTTCTGATGCTTTACCCATTGATCTACTTCCCCCAGAGATATATTATTAATTCTCTTTTTAATTATTTCCTTATTGGGAAATTAATGTTTTACATTCAACAGTAAATACAATAGTTTGTACATGCATAACATTTCCTAGTTGTCCATATAACAATACAACCCCCACTAGGTCCTCTGTCATCCTTCTTGGATCTGTATTCTCCCCATCCACCCACCTCAGAGTCTTTTACTTTGGTGCAATATGCCAATTCCAGTTCAGGTTCTACTTGTGTTTTCTTTTCTGATCCTGTTTTTCAACTTCTGCCTGAGAGTGAGATCATCCCATACTTATCCTTCTATTTCTGACTTATTTCACTTAACATGAATTTTTCAAGGTCCATCCAAGATTGGCTGAAAACGGTGAAGTCACCATTTTTTATAGCTGAGTAATATATATATATATACCACAACTTGCTCAGCCACTCATCTGTTGTTGGACACCTGGGTTGCTTCCAGGTTTTGGCTATTACAAATTGTGCTGCCAACAACATATGTGTACACAGATCTTTTTGGATGGATATGTTGGGTTCCTTAGGATATATCCCCAGGAGAGGAATTGCAGGGTCATAGGGTAGGTCCATTTCTAGCCTTCAGAGAGTTCTCCAGACTGTTCTCCACAGAGGTTGGACCAATTGACATTCCCACCAGCAGTGCAGGAGGGTTCCTTTGACCCCACAACCTCTCCAACATTTGCTGCTGTTACCTTTTCTGATGTATGACATTCTCACAGGAGTGAAGTGGTATCTCATTGTTGTCTTTATTTGCATTTCTCTTGACACTCAGAGACTTGGAGCATTTTTTCATGTGTTTCTTGGCCTTTTGGATCTCTTCTGTGGTGAATATTCTGTCCATGTCCTCCTCCCATTTTTGGATGGGGTTATTTTTGTCTTGTTGAGATTTGCAAGCTCTTTATATATGTTGTTTATTAGCCTCTTGTCTGATGTATGACATGTAAAGATCTTCTCCCATTCTGTGAGGGGTCTCTTGGTTTGGGTAGTGGTTTCTTTTGCTGTGAAGAAGCTTTTTAATTTGATGTAGCCCCATAGGTTTACACTTGCCTTAGTCTTCTTTGTAATTGGATTCGTTTCATTGAAAATGTCTTTAAAATTTATGCGGAAAAGAGTTCTGCCAATATTTTCCTCTAAGTATCTGATAGTTTGTGGTCTAACATCCAAGTCCTTGATCCATTTGGAATTTACTTTTGTATTTGGTATAATATAGTGTTTCAGTTTCATTCTTCTGCATGTTTCAACCCATTGTTTCCAACACCATTTGTTGAAGAGACTCTGCTTTCCCATGTAATAGTCTGGACACCTTTGTCAAAGATTAGATGTCCATAGGTGTGGGGCCTCATTTCTGGGCTCTCAATTCTATTCCACTGGTCAGTGTGTCTATTCATGTTCCAGTACCAAGCAGTTTTGATGACAGCGGCCCTATAATATAGTTTGAGATCTGGCAGTGTGATGCCTCCGGTTCTGTTCTTTTTTCTCAAGATTGTTTTTGCAATTCTAGGTCTTTTCTGGTTCCAGATAAACATTTGTAGCATTTGTTCTGTTCTCCTAAAAAATGTGCTTGGGATCTTGATGGGGATAGCATTAAATTTGTAGATGGCTCTGGGTAGTATATTCATTTTGATGATGTTAATTCTTCCAACCCATGAACATGGAATATCTTTCCACTTCTTTGTGTCTTTTTCAATTTCTTTGAGTAGTGACTCATAATTTTCAGTATACAAGTCTTTCATTTCTTTGGTTAGGTTTACTCCTAGATGTTTGTTTTTGTTGCTATAGTAAAAGGAATTGATTTCTGGATTTCAACTTCTTCTAACTTAGCGTTTGCATAGAGAAATGCCACTGAGGTTTGAATGTTAATTTTGTAGCCTGACACCTTACTGTATTGCCTGATGATATCTAAAAGCTTCTTGCTGGGTTCCTTAGGTTTTTTTATGTATATTATCATATCATCTGCAAATAGGGAGAGTAATTCTTTTAAAAAAATTTTTAAAAATATTTATTCTCTTTTGTTGCCATTGTTATAGTTATTATTGTTGTTATTGATGTCATTGTTGGGTAGGACAGAGGGAAACTGAGAGAGGAGGGGAAGAAAGGAGGAGAGAAAGATATACACCTGCTGACCTGCTTCACCACTTGTGAAGCGACTGCTCTGCAGGTGGGGAGCCAGGGGTTAACCAGGATCCTTACTCCGGTCCTTGTGCTTTGTGCCACGTGCACTTAACTGATATTCTTAATTATAAGTGTTCTTTTTGCCACCCCTTTGTTCCTTCTCTCCTCCCTCTCTCCCTTTTTTAACACCAGGCCTAATGCTGGGTCTTGGTGCCTGCACAATGAATGCACTATGCCTAGTGGCCATTTTTTCCCCCCACCCCTCCTCTTTTTTGGGGGAGAGAAAGACATCTGCAACATTGCTTCCTCACTTGTGAAGTCCCCCCCCACCACATAGTTGGGAACTGAGGACTTGAACCCAGGTCCTTGTGTATCATAATGTGTTGCACTCTACTAGTTGTGCCATTACCCAGCCCCACATTTATTCTGTACTTCTTAGTGTATTTGGTTTCTTCTCAAAGGCAGTTTTCCTCAGCTGTGTAGCTGCCTCCAGAGCAATGTTCTATCTCTTTCTAATTTACTTATGAACCGCTTCTTTGGATTTGGAGAAATGAAGTAACAGAAATACAGTGATTGAGAGCACAGACCTTAGAGTTATACATGGTGGGCCCAGAGCTTGGCCCCAACACTTAAAATCTGTGTGTTTTTTGAGCAAACATGGATCCCAAGATTGGAATAGTGGAGAGGAAGTGTTGGGGAGGTACTCACTGCAAACTCTAGTGTAATCCTGCTTTCAGGTATATATTTTGCAGTAGTTTATGGATACGTGTGCGCATACGCTCTCTCTCACAGAAACTGGTGTATGTCTAGGTTATGGGACTTTGTTAGAAAGTGAACTACCTGAGATGAAATTAGAGTGTACTATAAAAGGAAAGGTCTCACCCGAGTAATGAAGCTGAAGAATAAAAAAAAAAAAAAATAAAATAAAAAAAAAAAAAAAAAAAAAGCTGTGTGTTTTTGAGGAAATTACCTGACTGCTATCTCAGGATCCTCAGCTATGAAATAGAGTAGTAATAGTACTACTCGTAGGTTTTTATGATGCCTTAGTAATATCAAACTTGTAGTACTGAGGCACATTTTTAATGAAGATGTAAGACTTTCTCCTCCTTGTTTTGCCTTTAAGCTCCAGTTATAATTTAATTGTGCCCTTCTTCCAGCCTAATCTGAATCTGACTGACAGTACTTTTATTATAGTGCTTATTACTGTTTAGTTTTTACACATACTCACATAGGAGTTAGTATTTGCTGGCATCATTCTAAGTATTTTGCAAGTATAGATTTACTTCATAATAACTCTATGGAGGTAGATGCTATTTACAGAAGAGGTAGCTGAGACAGAGGCAGGTTTGGTAATGACTGACATAGAGGAGGCACTCTGCAAACACTCAGTGGAGGGGATTCGCCCAGGATATAATACATATTTAGATATTTAAATTCTAGTTTGCCTGACTACAAAATGAGTCAATGATTTCAATATTTCATCTTGTATTCTTAGCTTCTCCTTTTCCTTGAGTGCCATAGCCTTTTTTGTGTTCAGACCTGAGAGCATTGTCAGATCTCTCTTTGAATAGGGATGGTTTAGATTGTTTTGATGTGTTACAAGCCCTTTCATTACAGAAAGAATGGACTCCAGAGATCATCATTTCAGGACATTTTGACGGTGTCCAAGACCTTATGTGGGACCCTGAAGGAGAATTTATCATCACTGTTGGTACTGACCAGACAACTCGACTCTTTGCTCCTTGGAAGAGAAAAGACCAGTCACAGGTAGATGCCTTCCTTCCTGATTGATCCATTTTATAAAGAGTCTTTGAGCACCTAAAAATTGAAGCAACATTATCAGCCATAAGGGAAATGTGAAATGAAGCTGCCACTGTACATCCTTAGAATGACTAAATGGAAACACCACAGTAAGTGCTGGTAAGGATGCTGAGTAACAAGTATCATACACTGTTAGTGGGGGTGCAGGTGACAGCCCTTCTGGAAGGCAGTTGGGTGCTCTTAAAAATGTAAATTACACATACTCTTCACAATTCAAATAATAATTCACATGTTAACCAAAACATATTTTCTTTAGGTTCACATAAAGTCCCCTTATACCTTGTAGTTTTGGGTTTAGTTAGTAAACATTATGTCTACACTACCAGTTATTTTCTTTTTATTCTGCTAAAGGAAACCTTAGTACAGTGGTGATTTTTTTTAACCAGAGCACTGCTCAGCTTTGGTTTATGGTGTTGCAGGGGATTTTTTTTTTTTTTAAACAACAGGTGATTTTAGATGGTTCCCTTAGGCTCTATGTGATTTTCTTCCAGTAGATTTAGTTGTACTCTACTCAGTATCTGCTAAAGACAAAAAAAAAAAAAAAAAAATTTAGTAAAATGTAAAGTTTCTGCTATTTTAAAGACAAAGTTAGGAAAATGAAAAAATGAGTCATAATCTGGGAGAAAGTATTTGCAAAGCACACTTTGTATGGTAAAGAACTTCTATCTAATTACAAAAGAGCTTCTCAAATTTCTCTATTAAGTGAACAAATAGACGGGAGATGGCCTGGTTGATATAGTGAAGGACTTATAGGTTTGTGGCCCTGAGTTCAATTTCTTTTTTTTTTTTAATTAAAAAAAATTTTTTTAAATTTATTTCTTTATTGGGGAATTAATGTTTTACATTCAATAGTAAATACAATAGTTTGTACATGCATAACATTCCCCAGTTTCCCATTTAACAATACAACCCCCACTATGTCATTTATCATCCTTCATGGACCTGTATTCTCCCCACCCACCCCCACCCCAGAGTCTTTTACTTTGGTGCTATACGCCAATTCCATTTCAGGTTCGACTTGTGTTTTCTTTTCTGATCTTGTTTTTCAACTTCTGCCTGAGAGTGAGATCATCCCATATTCATCCTTCTGTTTCTGACTTATTTCACTCAACATGATTTTTTTCAAGGTCCATCCAAGATCAGCTGAAAACGGTGAAGTCACCATTTTTTACAGCTGAGTAGTGTGTATATATACCACACTGTGTATATATACCACAACTTGCTCAGTCACTCATCTGTTGTTGGACATCTGGGTTGTTTCCAGGTTTTGGCTATTACAAATTGTGCTGCCAACAAAATATGTGTACACAGATCTTTTTGGATGGATATGTTGGGTTCCTTAGGATATATCCCCAGGAGAGGAATTGCAGGGTCATAGGGTAGGTCCATTTCTAGCCTTCAGAGAGTTCTCCAGACTGTTCTCCACAGAGGTTGGACCAATTGACATTCCCACCAGCAGTGCAGGAGGGTTCCTTTGACCCCACACCCTCTCCAGCATTTGCTGCTGTTACCTTTTCTGATGTATGACATTCTCACAGGAGTGAAGTGCTACCTCATTATTGTCTTTATTTGCATTTCTTTAATCAGAGACTTGGAGCATTTTTTCATGTGTTTCTTGGCCTTTTGGATCTCTTCTGTGGTGAATATTCTGTCCAAGTCCTCCCCACATTTTTGGATGGGGTTATTTGTTGTCTTGTTGAGTCTGGCAAGCTCTTTATATATGTTGGTTATTATATATGTTGGTCTTTATATATGTTGGTTATATCTTGTCTGATATATGGCATGTAAAGATCTTCTCCCATGAGGGGTGAGGGGTCTCTTGGTTTGGGTAGTAGTTTCTTTTGCTGTGAAGAAGCTTTTTAATTTGATGTAGTCCCATAGGTTTATACTTGCCTTAGTCTTCTTTGTAATTGGATACGTTTCATTGAAAATGTCTTTAAAATTTATGTGGAAAAGAGTTCTGCCAATATTTTCCTCTAAGTATCTAATAGTTTGTGGTCTAACATCCAAGTCCTTGATCCACTTGGAATTTACTTTTGTATTTGGTGAAATACAGTGTTTCAGTTTCATTCTTCTGTATGTTTCAACCCATTGTTTCCAACACCATTTGTTGAAGAGACTCTGCTTTCCCCATTGAATAGTCTGGGCCCCTTTGTCAAAGATTAGATGTCCATAGGTGTGGGGCCTCATTTCTGGGCTCTCAATTCTATTCCACGGGTCAGTGTGTCTATTCATGTTCCAGTACCAAGCAGTTTTGATGACAGCAGCCCTATAATATAGTTTGAGATCTGGGAATGTGATGCCTCCGGTTCTGTTCTTTTTTCTGAAGATTGTTTTGGCAGTTCTAGGTCTTTTCTGGTTCCAGATAACCATTTGTAGCATTTTTTTCTATTTTCCTAAAAAATGTGCTTGGGATCTTGATGGGGATAGCATTAAATTTGTAGATGGTTCTGGATAGTATATTCATTTTGATGATGTTAATTCTTCCAACCCATGAACGTGGAATATCTTTCCACTTCTTTGTGTCTTTTTCAATTTCTTTGAGTAGGGACTCATAATTTTCAGTATACAAGTCTTTTACTTCCTTGGTTAGATTTACCCCTAGATATTTTATTGTTTTTGTTGCTATAGTAAAAGGAATTGATTTCTGGATTTCAATTTCTTCTAACTTAGTGTTTGCATAGAGGAATGCCACTGACTTTTGAATGTTAATTTTGTACCCTGACACCTTACTGTATTTCCTGATGATTTCCAAAAGCTTCTTGCTGGATTCTTTAGGTTTTTCTATGTATACTATCATGTCATCTGCAAATAAGGAGAGTTTGACTTCTTCTCTTCCAATCTGTATGCCTTTAATTCCTTGCTCCTGCCTGATTGCTATGGCAAGAACTTCCAACACTATGTTGAATAGTAATGGTGATAGTGGGCAGCCCTGTCTAGTACCTGATCTGAGGGGAAATGCTTCCAGTTTTTCACCATTGAGTATGATGTTGGCTGTAGGTTTGCTATATATAGACTCCACTATCTTGAGGAATTTTCCATCTATTCTCATTTTTTGTAGTGTTTTGATCATAAAGGGATGTTGTATTTTGTCAAAGGCTTTCTCTGCATGTATTGATATGACCATGTGGTTTTTGGTCTTGCTTTTGTTGATGTGGTGGATCACATTGATTGACTTACGTATATTAAACCAACCTTGCATGCCTGGGATAAACCCCACTTGGTCATGATGAACAATCTTTTTGATACTGCTATATCCGGTTGGCTAGAATTTTGTTCAATATTTTCGCATTAATGTTCATCAGAGATATTGGTCTGTAGTTTTCTTTTTTGGTTGTGTCCCTGTCTGCTTTTGGTATCAGGGTGATGTTGGCTTCATAGAAGCTGGCAGGGAGTATTCCAGTATCTTCAGTCTTCTGGAAGATTTTTAAAAGTAGAGGTATTAGTTCTTCTTTGAAGGTTTTGTATAATTTATTTGTAAAACCATCTGGTCCAGGACTTTTATTTTTGGGGAGATTTTTGATAACTGTTTCAATTTCATTAGCTGTGATGGGCCTGTTCATGTTATCCACTTCCTCTTTACTTAGTTTTGGAAGTTGGTAGGTATCTAGGAAATCGTCCATTTCTTCTAGGTTCTCTAGCTTGGTGGCATATAGTTGTTCATAGAAGCCTCGCATGATATGTTGAATTTCTGCAGTGTCTGTTGTGATTTCTCCTCTTTCATTTACTATCCGATTTATTTGGGTCTTCTCCCTTTTTTGTTTTGTGAGTCTGGCTAAAGGTTTGTCGATTTTGTTTACTCTTTCGAAGAACCAACATTTACTTTCATTGATCTTTTGTATGGTTTTCTTATTTTCAATGTTATTTATTTCTGCCCTAACTTTAGTGATTTCTGTCCTTCTGGTTGCTTTAGGGTTCCTTTGTTGTTCTTCTTCTAGGTCTTTAAGATGTGCAATCAGGCTGTTGATTTGTACTTTTTCTTGTTTCCTAATATGTGTTTGTATAGCTATGAACTTCCCTCTTAGGACTGCTTTAGCTGTGTCCCAAATATTTTGATAGCTTGTGTCTTCATTTTCATTGAACTCTCAAAACATTTTGATTTCTTCCTTGATTTCCTCTTTGACCCAGAGGTTGTTAAGAAGTGTACTGTTGAGGTTCCACATTTTGGCACTGTTACTAATCTTATGTTGATTGTTAAGTGTTAGTTTAATTCCACTGTGGTCTAAGAAGATGCTTGGGATGATTTCAATGCTCTTGAATTGGCTGATGCTGTCTTTGTGGCCTAACATATGGTCTATCCTTGAGAATGACCCATGTAGATTTGAGTAAAATGTGTATTCTGTATTCCAGTTTCTTGGGATGAATGACTCTGAAAATGTCCAATAGTTCTAGTTTTATCTATCTCTTCATTTAGCTCCCTTATGTCTTTATTGATTTTTGCCTGGATGATCTGTCAAGTTGAGAGAGTGGGGTGTTGAAGTCCCCTACTATGATTGTGTTACTGTTAATATTGCTGTAGCTCTTTCAGTAGAAGTTTGATATCTTTAGATGGCTTCTCATTGGGTGCATAGATGTTAATAATTGTTAAGTCCTCTTGATTGATCCTCTGAGCATTAAGTAGTGTCCATTCCTATCTTTTTTTAATCTTATCTATTTTAAAGTCTATCATGTCAGATATGAGAATAGCTGCTCCTGCCCTTTTTTGTGGGCCATTGGCTTGTATGATAGTTTTCCATCCTTTCACTTTAAGTCTGTGTTTGTCTTGTTGAGTTAGGTGGGTTTCCTGTAGACAGCATATTGTTGGGTTGTGTTTTCTGATCCATCTTCCTACTCTGTGTCTGTTAATAGGTGAATTCAGGCCATTGACATTTATTGATATCAAAGATTGAAGATATTTTAACGCCATTCTTGTAGAGTTTTAGAGTGTTTTGATATATGTCCTATTTGTGGTGGTCTGATTGTTTATAGGAGACCTTTCAGAACGTCTTTCAGGGCAGGCTTGGTGATAGTTGATTCCTTCAACTGTTGCTTGTTTGAAAAGGTTTTGATGCCTCCATCTAGTCTGAATGACAGTCTAGCAGGATATAGTATTCTTGGCTGAAAGCCTTTCTCATTGAGCACTCGATAGATATCTTGCCATTCTCTTCTGGCCTATAGTGTTTGTATGGAGAAGTCTGCTGCTAATCTTATGGGCTTTCCTTTGTAGGTGACTCTTTGTTTTTCTCTTGCAGCCTTGAGGATCCTTTCTTTATCCTTATTCCTTTCCATTCTAAGTATGATATGTCTTGGTGTCTTTAGGTCTGGGTTAATTCTGTTTGGAACCCTCTGGGCTTCTTGAATTTTTCTGTCTTTGATGTTGTCTAGACTAGAGAAATTTTCAGCTATTATGGCCTGGAAAGTGCTTTCTTCCTCTCCTTCTCTTTTTTCCTCTGGTAAGCCAATAATGCCTATATTGTTTCTTTTGAAGTCATCCCATAGGACTCTGTTGTTGTTTTCAGCATCTCTTAATCTCTTTTTGAGATCTCTTCTTTTTTGTCTCTAATTCATCTTCAGTCTTGCTAATTCTGTCTTCAGCCTCATAGATTCTATTCTCTCTGCCCTCTACTGTTTTCTGGAATTCATTTATTTTGTTGCCCTGCTCTGATACTGTTTTAGCTTGTTCAGCTAGTTGCCTTCTTAGCTCAGTGATTTCAGCTTTCAGCTCTCTAATAACTGTGAGATAATTAGTATTTTCTTCCATATTCTCATTTGTTGTTCCTGTATTTCTGATTATAATTTTTTCAAATTCTTTACTCACTCCTGTTATTATTTCCTTAGCTAATGTTTGGATGTTGAACTGGTTATTTTGTGCTTCACCCTCTGGAGGACTTTTAGCTGGACTCTTGTCCTGGTTCGATTCTCCAATATTTTTTCTTGTTGTTTTAACCATTTTATATATTATGTTATGAGTTCCCTTTATCAGTAGTTTTCAAATTATTGATCACTATTGCCTGGATTGACTTGTGTCTAAGTAAGTTAATTAAAGGGTTCACAGTGGCGGAAGTTAACAGCTGTTTCAATAGTATTTAAATCTCTGAGTTGGAGCTCAGTGGTTTAAAAGCCTCTTTTTTTTTCCTTCCCTGTAGGCTATGGGAGCCTGAGGGCTTTTAAACTATCAATAGGCTTCAGCTTAATCAGTCACTCCTGACCAAGAGATAAAGCAGGGTGTGGCAGAGATAATCCAGTGGTTTTGCAAAGAGACTTTCACAGCCCCTCAGCTATGCCAAGGAGGTATAGGTCTTCTCCTGAGTTTCCTGGTTAGATCTCTGTCCCCTGGTGTCCCTCCCTGTTGCTGCTCCAGATTCTGAGGGTAGTAGCAATGGAGACTCAGAGTTGTACTTGGTGAGTCTTTGGGGAGTCCTTTCCTCCCTTCAGCTGTCCCCTTGTTGGTGGAGCAGACTGGAGGTGGTGTCTCAACTGATAAACTGCTGAACTGTTAGCAGTCACTTAATCTCTCCTTAGGCTCCTGTCTCCTCTCTGTCACCAGCCACACGTGTTTGTACTCACGGGTGATTTACTGGGTTCCTGTGGTCATTCTAGTCCTGTCTTGTTTCGGTCCCAGGTGGTCTCCTTTGGTATTCCTAGTTGATCCGGGAGAGGAGAGGAGAGGAGAGAAAGCAATCTGCTGCTCATAGCTCCGCCTCCAGAAGTTGAATCTCAATTCAATTTCTAACATCTCATGTGCCAAAATGATGCTATAATTCTCTCTCATAAATAAATAAATATGTATATATATGTATATGAAAACAAACAGGTTGTTTCGCCTGGGAGGTGGTGCAGCGGTTGAAGTGTCTGACTTCAAAATATGAGGTTCCAAGTTTGACGCCTGCCACTGCATGTGCAAAGTGATGTTCTGTTTCTTTCTCTTTCTTTTTCTCCTCTCTGTTTCTTGTTAGTAAATAAATCTTAAAATAAAAAGAGATGAGTTCGGGCGGTAGTACAGCGGGTTAAGCACACGTGGCGCGAAGCACAAGGACCAACGTAAGGATCCCGGTTGGAGCCCCCGGCTTCCCACCTGCAGGGAAGTCGCTTCCCAAGCGGTGAAGCAGGTCTGCAGGTGTCTATCTTTGTCTCCCCTCTCTGTCTTCCCCTCCTCTCTCTGTCCTGTCCAACAACGCTGACATCAATAACTACAACAATAAAACAACAAGGGCAACAAAAGGGAATAAATAAATAAATATTTTTTGAAAAAAGAAAGAAGAGGCTGGGAGATAGCTCACCTAGTAGAGTGCACACTTTACATATTCAAGGATTGGAGTTCGAGTCCTGGCCACTGCACGAGCCCCTTCATAAGGTAAATTTACATAAGGTGTTGGAGCAAAGGAAAAAGTCCCTTTGTAGTGGTGGAATTGTTCAGGCACAGAGCCCCAGAAAAATCCTGGTGGAAAAGGAAAAAAGGCTGGAGAGATAGCATAATAGTAATGCAAAAAGACTTTCATGCCTGAGGCACTAGATCCCGGGTTCAGTGACTGGTACCACTTACTTCAGCTGAGCAGTACTCAGTTTAAAAAAAAAAGTGTTAAAATATTGAGGAATATACCATTGATGAATTTTTCCAATAGTCATGTTTCAGTGACATAATTCTGTGTCTAATCTTTTGCTTATTGAAAACATTTTGGTGAAAGTGATCATTTTTGGTAATCCTGTTTTTATACCCAGGTAACTTGGCATGAAATTGCAAGACCTCAAATACATGGATATGACCTGAAATGTTTGGCAATGATTAATCGATTTCAGTTTGTATCTGGAGCAGATGAAAAAGTTCTTCGAGTATTTTCTGCACCTCGAAATTTTGTGGAAAATTTTTGTGCTATTACAAACCAGTCAGTGAATCGTGTGCTTTGTAATGTAAGTAGTGTTCCTCTAAATGTTTTAATTAAACCTAGTTATTTAATTTTAAATGTGAAAATTCTTTACACAGCATCATAACTGAGATGTGTAAGTAGAAAGTAGATGTGTAAAGTAGAAAGTGGCTTGTTATTGGCATGGCAAACTTTTATGTGCTCTGTAACATGCAGTAATTTAAACATTAAAACCAGAACTTTTGTAAAATAAATAAATAAGATTCCTAAAGTAGAATTAGAATGTTAAGGTATAAATACTATATATCACTATTGCTAAGTGCCTACCTTTAGTAATATAAAAATGTCAGAGGTGGTTTATATTTTCAAGGAGATTAATACCTAGGTATCCATTAGAGGGAGACAGTACTAAATATGTTTGCATTTATTGGATGAAAATGATTTTCATCATTTGAGCCCCCAGCTCCCCACCTACAACGGAGTCACTTCACAAGCGGTGAAGCAGGTCTGCAGGTGTCTATCTTTCTCTCCCCCCTCTGTCTTCCCCTTCTCTCTCTGTCCAATCTAACAATGATGATATCAATAACAACAGCAATGAAAAACAACAAGGACAGAAGGGAAAATAAATAAATATTTAAAAAAATTTTTTTAAGTGATTAATTGCTCAACTTTGACTTTTTTTTTTTTCTTTTTGCCAGAGCAAGGTCCAGCTCTAGCTTACAGTAAGTAGCTAGGTGCTGTACCGGGTCGTTGGAGCCTCTGGCATAAAAGTTTTGCATCAACAAGCTATCTCCCCTACCTTAATTGCTGAATCTTCTAATGGTTAAAATAAATTTAATTGAAGAGGTCATTGTTTAAGATTATTTATTTATTTATTTATTAATCAGAAACATAGGAGGAGAGAGAGGCAGATATCACTCTGGTACATGTACTGCCGGGAATTGAACTCAGGACCACATGCTTGAGAGTCTGATGCTTTATCCACTGCTTCACCTCCCGGACCACTTGCTGTAACTTAATTTGGGGCTTGAGTGGGTAGATTTTATCTTTACCTTTTTACTGCAACAGATTTTAATTACATGTAAAAATAGGTATATCGCCAAAGCATAATTTTGTAAACCAATGCTATTTCAATAAAAAATCAGAAAAAATGGAAGGATGACAGCCATAGTACTTCTTACAGTTTGATTACCATTGTTTCTCTTATCTTCTGGGATAAAGCAGAGTCTCTTACATACCTTCATACCTGTTGCTAATGATGGCTTAAATTCCCATTGCCTGTTGTCTGTCACTTACGGCTCCCATATTAGTCTGCTTTGTAAAAACAACCAGCATGGATATGTGCTAATACATGCTTTCATATGACATAGACTGCTTATGCTCTGCAGTTCTTAGCAAATTATTATAAGTTGGGATTTTGTTATAGAGTCAAAACAGTTAAGTAAATGTGTGTAGTGAAAATACCATGACTGCCCTTTCCAGGGAATATTGGTGTTCACATGGTTACTTTTAGGCATGTTTCTCTTTTCTTTTTCTTTCTTTCTTTTTTTTTTTTTTCTTTTGTCTTTTCATTAACCAGAGCACTGCTCAGCTCTGGGTTATTGGGTGGGGGTTGGTTTGAACCTGAAATTTTGGAGCATCAGGCATGAGTCTCTTTGCAAAACCATTATGCTATCTACACTTCACACTAGGCGTGTTTCTATGAAGCTGTCTTGGAAGTCGAGTTTCCCAGGTCTCTCATTTCTGCCCACTCTTTATTAGAAGCTAGTCCAGTGCATTCCTTTTCAGACCTTGAAATCCACTGAGCTGTTAAAAATCAGTGAGCTTGTGGATGAGTGAATAATCTTGGCTTTGTATATTGGGTAAGGGGGTAACTGAAGCCTGTCTATGGGAACAACTACTTAGCTTTCCATCTCTTAGTTTTGTAAAAGGAAGAAAATCTATACAGGGTGACCCTTAAACTACTTCTCAGTATTTATGAGCACATTATGGCAGTCCCTGTAGTAACAGTACACTTTAGCACTTTGTATATCTTATCTCTTAAGGGTGCAGGAGATAGCTCAGTGGCAGAGCACATGTCTTACTATATGTGAGGCTCTGCATTTGATCCATGTCATCACATGGGGGCTCATAAACATTATCAAAGGGAACAACAGAGACATTGGGTAGGTGCATTGGTGTCTCTCTTCTCTGTCTCTCCTCTCTAGGTATATAGAATTGAAAAGTGAAATAAAGGGCCAGGTAGTGGTGCACTCAGCTGAGCCCACACATTCAAGCCCCTAGTATATACTTGCAGAGGGGAAGTTTCATGAGCTTCAAAGCAGTGCTGCAGGTGTCTCTTTTTCCCACCTACCCGTCTCCTCTCAATTTCCACCTATCCTGTAACATAAAGTAACATAAAATAAATAAATAAAGTAAAATATATATTATACTTTTTATTCCAGCAAGAGGGCGATCTTCCAGAAGGAGCTACTGTTCCTGCTTTGGGATTATCAAATAAGGCTGTCTTTCAGGGTAAGACTTTAGCCTCCAAAATTATTGAAATCCTAGTGGTGCGTAAGATCTGTTTACACACTGAAGAAAATGTACCTAATGTTTTTATAGCTAAATTAATAATCCCATTATACCCATCTATTTTCTTTGGCTAGTAGTGGTACATTCTACCTACAAGCATGCACATCCTGAGATTGGTAGTTTCAGCAAAGTGTGTTTCATGGGGAAATACAGTCACTGGAGCTACTGTTAGTAGCTCAAACAATCTTTTCCACAGTTTTTTTTTTTTTCCCTCCAGGGTTATTGCTGGGCTCGGTGCCTGCACCATGAATCCACCACTCCTGGAGGCCATTTTTCCCCCTTTTTGTTGCCCTAGTTGTTGCAGCCTCCTTGCGGTTATCATTGCCATTGTTGACGTTGCTTTGTTGTTGGATAGGACAGAGAGAAATGGAGAGAGGAGGGGAAGACAGAGAGGGGGAGAGAAAGATAGACACCTGCAGACCTGCTTCACCGCCCGTGAAGCGACTCCCCTGCAGGTGGGGAGCCGGGAGCTCGAACCGGCATCCTTACGCCGGTCCCTGCGCTTTGCGCCATGTGCGCTTAACCCACTGCGCCACCGCCCGACCCCCTTCCACAGTTTTAAAATGTTAAAATGAAAGGAATCAAGAAAACAAAAGAAAAAAATAAATAAAATGAAAGGAATCATCAGGGAATTGACTAATGCTCCAGGCAGAGCAATTTGAAAATATAAAGTAGGGTAGAGAGGTCACCTGTTGATTCTGTACCTTTCCAGGCATGAGGTCTTGCCTCAAGCCCTGGTACCACATGGCACATGGGAACATCCTGTAGTGCCCACAAAGCTTCATGGATGGTGGGATAGTGAGTGCTGTGGTGTGTATCCCCCTATAGCGCTCTCTCTCCACATATTTAATTTTTTTTAAGAAAGGAAAAAAATTGACCTGAGAATGAATTAAGGAATTATGGATACATGAGTTTCCAGCACTGGAGAAGAAAAAATGATAATATGTATATGTACCTGCACTAAAATAATAGAGATTTGCTTTATTTTGGAATCACATAGATAAAACTTTGAACTATACTACTTTGAAGTTGTAGTGCTTTCTAACTAGTCGGTGACCTTAATATTGTGACATGTTTAGCAGACATAAAGTTAGTGACGATTTCCATGATTTGGTGTGTTTCTCTTAAACTAGGAGATATAGTTTCACAAACTTCTGATGAAGAGGAGCTGTTAACTAGTACTGGTTTTGAGTATCACCAAATGGCCTTTCAACCCTGTACACTTACTGGTAAGAAATGATGAAAGGTGGTCCGGGAGGTGGCACAATGTGTAAAGCATTAGACTTTATTTATTTGTTTACTTATTTATTTAACATTCAGCAGTAAATACAATAGTTTGTACATGCATAACATTTCCTAGGTTTCCATATAACAATACAACCCCCACTAGGTCCTCTTGTCATCCTTTTTGGACCTGTATTCTCCCCCACCCCCCACCCCAGAGTCTTTTACTTTGGTGCAATATGCCAACTCCAGTTCTGGTCATTAGACTTTCAAGTATGAGGTCCTGAGTTCGATCCCTGGCAGCATGTATTACCAAAATGATGTCTGACTCTTTTTCTCTCTCCTATCTTTCTAATAAATACATACAAAATCTTAAAAAAAGAAATGATGAAAGGATGGCTTAATTACATCGTTAGTATACAGGGGATGTTGTTTGTCCCCTCAACCTAAATTAGTACTGAAGAATTTACTTTTTTATTTGCATTAAAACAGAAAATATAATTGTAGTGCAATAAATTTGTTGTAGAACCTCCCACTGAGGATCATCTTCTACAGAATACTTTATGGCCTGAAGTTCAAAAATTGTAAGTTAACTATATCTAGTTCTTTGGTTTTATTTTGTCATAGCTCTGTGGGTACTTCTTCTCCCCAGCTTGATATTCTCTCTCTCTTAATTATTATTGTTTTTTTAATTTATAAAATGGAAATATTGACAAGAGTTGGATAAAAGGGGTACATTTCCACACAATGCCCATCTCCATATCTAATCCCCTGCCTTGATAACTTCCCTATTCTTTATCCCTCTGGGAATATGGACCCAGGATCATTGTGGGTTGCAGAAGGTGGAAGGTCTGCCTTCTGTAACTGCTTCTCCGTTGAACATGGGCATTGGCAGGTCGATCCATACTCCCAGCCTGTCTCTCTCTTTCCCTAGCAGGGCAGGGATCTGAGGAGGCGGGGTTCTAAGATACATGCTGAGGTACTCTGGCCGAGATTCCCAGGTTGAAAGCAGCTTCCTTTTTTTTTTTTTTTTTTAACCAGAGCTCTGCTCAGCTCTGACTTATAGTGGTGGGGGGATTGAACCTGGCATTTAAGAGCCCCTGTCATGAAAGTCTTTTGCATAATTTATGCTATTTCCCCAGCCCAAGATTTTTCAATGGCTCCCCATCAGAATCATCCCATTTTGTTTATTGTACTACCTGGTTTGGGGTAAAATAAATAAATTATATTATCAATTTGATTTTCGTATGAGCTATATCAGGGAAGCTAACATCTCCCACCCCCATCCACCCATTCACTCTCTGTATTTCCCCCAAATGCTTCCCTAGACAAAAATGTAATGTTTCTTAAAAGTACTCTGTTAGCTAGAGATTTGACATTACTCCTTGAACATTTTTAATTTGTGCAGCATGAGGATAGATACTTTTACTAATATAGGAACCATTCATTTTCTCTTTTTTAAATTTTAGATATGGACATGGTTATGAAATGTTTTGTGTTACTTGTAACAATTCAAAGACTCTGCTTGCTTCAGCTTGTAAGGTAGGGAATGTAACTTGAATGTTACTTTTTTCTTCTACTGGTTCACTGGCTATCTTTATCAAATAAAGATATATATATGGATCACCTCAATTTCAAAACCATTTATAATATCTTTTAAATTTTTATATTTTGTCATTAATAATAAGTTACAAGACTGAAGAGTCACAAGGTATAGTTCTATGCCATAGCCACCACCATACTTCTTTTTTTTGTTTGTTTTTAATTCTTGTTTATAAAAAGGAAACACTGACAAAAACCATAGGATAAGGTGGATACAACTCCACACAGTTCCCACCACCAGAACTCCGTATCCCATCCCCTCCCCTGATAGTTTTCCTATTCTTTATGCCTCTGGGAGTTGGATCCTATTCTTTATGCCTCTGGGAGTTGGGTCATTATGGGGTGCAGAAGGTGGAAAGTCTGGCTTCTCTTAATTGCTTCCCCACTGAACACATCATAGTTCTTGTAAAGTCCTAAAGACAGTTTGTTTCTGTTTTGCATTATTTTGTTTCAGAATGATATATTCTAGTTCTCTAGATTCCACATAGGTATGAACCCATTTGGTAGTTGTCTTTCATTTCTTTTTTTATTTTTATTTTTTTATTTTCCCTTTTGTTGCCCTTGTTTTTCATTGTTGTTATAGTTATTGTTGTTGTTATTGATGTTGTCATTGTTAGATACGACAGAGAGAAATGGAGAGAGGAGGGGAAGGCAGAAGGGGGAGAGAAAGAGAGACACCTGCAGACCTGCTTCACTACCGCCTGTGAAGCGACTCCCCTGCAGGTGGGGAGCCAGGGGCTCGAACCGGGATCCTTTCACTGGTCCTTGTGCTTTGCGCCACTTGTGCTTAACCCGCTGCGCTGCCACCCGACTCCCAGTTGTCTTTCATTTCTTTTATTTTTTAAATTTATTTGTTTATTTATTCCCTTTTGTTGCCCCTTTTTATTGTTGTTGTTATTGATGTCATTGTTGTTGGATAGGACAGAGAGAAGTAGAGAGAGGAGGGGAAGACAGAGAGGGGGAGAGAAAGATAGACACCTGCAGACCTGCTTCACCACCTGTGAAGCAACTCCCCTGTAGGTGGGGAGCCAGGGGCTTGAACCAGAATCCTTATGCCAGTCCTTGCTCTTTGTGGCGCCTACACCTAAACTGTTGCGCTACCACCTGACTCCCATGTTGTTCCTTTCTTTACCTATTTTACTAAGCATACTCACCTCCAATTCTGTCCACTTTGTCCCAAAGGACACACTATTTACTATTTATTTATTTTATTTTTTTACACCACAGAGTAGTATTCTCATAACTTTCTTAACCAGTTATCTTTTGATGACATTTAGATTGGTTCCAGTCTTTGACCATTGTAAATAATGCAGCTCTGAATATAGGGGTACATATTTCCCTCTGGATAAGTGTTTGCATTTACCTCTGGGTAAATGCCTACTAGTGCTATTGCTGGGGATTAAGGTAATTCCATTTTTATTTGTTTAAGGACTCTCCATACCATCATCCAAATGGGCTGTTCCAGTTTGCATTCCCACTTGCAGTACAGAAGAGTCCCTTCTACTCCACAACCATGCCAACTCCTGTCATTTTCTGTTTTGTTGATGCACAGGTGTGAGATGGAATCCAGATAGCATGAGGTGAGGGAGATAGCATAATGGTTATGCAAACAGACTCTCATGTCTGAGGCTCCCAGGTTCAGTCCGTTCACACCACTGTAAGCCATAACTGAACACTGCTATGGTAAGATAGAGACAGACCTGCAGGCCTGCTTCACCACTTGTAAGCTTCCTTCCTGTAGGTGGAGAGTGGGGGCTCCTTCCAGAGTCCTTGTGGATGTTAATGTGGACTTAACCAGGTATACCACCACCACTACCCCACTTTTTTTTTTCCATTATATATTTTAAAAAGATTTTATTATGGGGCCCAGGTAGTAGCACAGCAGGTCAATTGCACATGGTGTGAAGCATAAGGGACCGGCTTAAGGATCCCAGTTCCAGCCCCCAGCTCCCCACCTGCAGGGGGGTCGCTTAACAAGTGATGAAGCAGGTCTGCAGGTGTCTATCTTTCTCTTCCCCTCTCTTCCCCATCTCTTTCAGTTTCTCTCTGCCCTATCCAACAATAATAACAAGGGCAACAAAATGAAAAAAATGGCCTCCAGGAGCAGTGGATTCATAGTGCAGGCACTGAACCCCAGCGATACCCCTGGAGGCAATATATAATTTTTTTAACTTAAAAAAAATTTTATTCATTTTCGCTTTTGTTGCCCTCGTTTTTATTGTTGTTGTAGTTATCATTGTTGCCATCATTGATGTCACTGTTACGACAGAAAGAAATGGAGAGAGGAGGGGAAGACAGAGGGGGAGAGCAAGATAGACACCTGCAGACCTGCTTCACCACCTGTGAAGCAACTCCCTTGCAGGTGGCTCGAACAGGATCCTTACGTCGGTCCTTGAGCTTCACGCCATGTGCGCTTAACCCGCTGCACTACCGCCCAACTCCCTGTAATTTGTTTTAATGATAGAGAAACAGAGGATGTGAGACCATAGCACTGCTCAGCTGTTGTTTATGGTGGAAAGGGGTTTGAACCTGAGATTTCAAAGCTTTGGACATGAAAGCCATTTGTATAACCATTATGCTGTCTCCCTGGTCCTACCATTATCTTTCTTTCTTTCTCTTTCTTTTTTTTTGAGACTAGAACGCTGTTCAGTTCTTGCTTATGGTGGTGCTGGGGATTGAACCTGGTACCTCAGAGCCTCAGGCTTGAAAGGCTTCTGCATAACCATTATGCTATCTCCCCAGCCATACTTGTGTTTTTCTCCCAGTGATAATATCTGCCTATGCAAATATGTATAGATCTTTTTTATATTCATAAAGACACATAAATATGCCTATAGACATGATATATTATTTTGAAAAATATATTCACTTTGGTTTACTTATTATTATTTTTTTTTAACAATTTTATCTCTGCCCTACAGGCAGCTAAGAAAGAGCATGCAGCTATCATTCTTTGGAACACTTCATCTTGGAAACAAGTCCAGAGTTTAGTTTTTCACAGTTTGACTGTCACACAGATGGCCTTCTCTCCTAATGACAAGTTCTTACTGGCTGTTTCCAGAGATCGAACCTGGTCACTATGGAAAAGACAGGACACAAACTCACCTGAGTTAGGTAAGACAACTTCTGATTGGGATGATTATTATATTCATTTAATCCATACCGTGGGCTAAGAGAAGCTGAAATGGTAACAGTAAAGCACAAAGTTTTGTGATTGTGAAAACTTTTACTCTTCTGTGATAATTAAACACGTTTTGACCTTATATGATTTAAATGCAGTGACTTTTGGATTGACCTCCTAATGATCATGTGACTAATAAGACAGGGATTTGGAGGCCAGGTGGTGGCATACTCATTACCTGGGTTCAAGCCCTATTCCGTCCCTATAGGGAGGAAGCTTCATGAGTAGTGAAGTGGGTCTGCAGGTGTCTTTCTTTACCTTCAACCCCCTTTCCTTTTTTTAAAAATTTTTATTTATTTTCCCTTTTGTTGCCCTTGTTTTTTATTGTTGTAGTTATTATTGCTTTGTTATTAATGCCGTTATTGTTAGATAGGACAGAGAGAAATGGAGAGAGGAAGGGAAGACAGAGAGGGTGAGAGAAAGATAGACACCTGCAGACCTGCTTCACTGCTTGTGAAGCGACCCCCCTGCTGGTGGGGAGCCGGGGGCTTGAACTAGGATCCTTACGCCAGTCCTTGCACTTTTGTGCCACATGCGCTTAACCCGCTGCACTACCACCCATCTTCCCCTTTTTTTATATGTATTTATTTATTTCCCCTTTTGTTACCCTTGTTGTTTTATTGTTGTTGTTATTATTGTTGTTCTTTTTTTTAAAAATATTCTCTTTTGTTGCCCATGTTTTATTGTTGTAGTTATTATTGTCGTTATTATTGATGTTGTTGTTGTTGGATAGGATGAAGAGAGGAGGGGAAAACAGAGGGGGAGAGGAAGATAGACACTTACAGACCTGCTTCTCTGCCTGTGAAGTGACTCCCCTGCAGGTGGGGAGCTGGGACTCGAACTGGGATCCTTATGCTGGTCCTTGTGCTTGGCACCACCTGGGCCTAACCCACTATGCTACTGCCTCACTCCCTATTGTTCCCGATGTCATCGTTGTTGGATAGGACAGAGAGAAATGGAGAGAAGAGGGGAAGACAGAGAGGGGGAGAGAAAGATAGACACCTGTAGACCTGCTTCACTGCCTGTGAAGGGCCTCCCCTGCAGGTGGGGGAGCTGGGGGCTCGAACCGGTATCCTTACGCCAGTCCTTGCGCTTTGCGCCACGTGCGCTTAACCCACTGCGCCACCGCCCAACTCCCCTTTTTGTTTTTAAACCAGAGCTCAGCTCTGGTTTATGGTGGTGTAGGGAGATTGAACCTGGGACCTGAGAACCTGGCATAACCATTATACGATTTCCCCTGCCATTCTCTCCCTCTGTATCTTCCACTCCCTTCTCAATTTCTATCTGTTCTATCACAGAAAAAAAAATAAGTACAAACAAACAAAAACCGAAAAATGGTCACTAGAAGTGGTAGATTCATCATGCAGACACTGAACCCCAGTGATAAATAACCCTGGTGGCTGTTGAAAAAAAAAAAAAGAAAAAAGATTTTGAAGAAACAAGTAAATCATGAAACTAGAGGATCCGTTATCTTAATCATTCTACTCACGTTACTTTGATACTTGATAGCATCTTGCTCACAGTCCTCTGGTATGTGACAGCCCAGTCTTAGTCTTTTGCAAAAGTCAGCAGACTTATCAGTTGGCTACTAAATCATTTGATGTAGGTGACTTTCAAAATGAGCTTTCTAATAGGCAGAACCTACTTCCTATGTTTTGTTAAGTAGCTTGTTCATTGTTTTTCAGACCCAATTTTTATTCTCTTTGCATTCACCAACAAAGTGACTGCTGTGCACAGTAGAATAATTTGGTCTTGTGATTGGAGTCCTGATAGCAAGTATTTCTTCACTGGAAGTCGGGACAGAAAGGTAATTTTTTTTTTAAACATAAAATAAATTTACCAGATATGTTTACATTAAAAAAACCTATAATTTTACCTTCTGATACAACTTTAAAAATGAATTTATATATTATCCCTTTTTGTGTTTTTCATACGCATAAACACACAAAAATATTTTCTTGTTAATTCTATAAATACATCTCATGACAACTATGAACGGGATCTGTCAGATACATGAACTTCATTAGTTGCCCAGTGGAATAAAACGAGTAAATGAAAAAAGAATAAGACTTAAGAAATTGGTAGTGTAAAGGGGAAACAAATTTTTTTAAACATGTTTATAAATTTAAACTTTCCCCCCCTGTGTTGAATAGTTATGCCTTTTCATTCATTGGTGGAAGCTATGTATATGTCCGAGCCAAGTTCTGGAAAAAAAAAATCAAAACAAGTTAGTGAACTAACATTGTTTTTTTCCCTTCTAAATATATGTGTGTGTGTGTATTTTTTTTTTTTTGCCTCCAGGGTTATTGCTGGGGCTCAGTGCCTGCACCATGAATCCACTGCTCCTGGAGACCATTTTTACCCCTTTTGTTGCCCTTGTTGTTGTATCCTTGTTGTGGTTATTATTATTGTTGCTGTCATTCGTTGTTGGAGAGGACAGAGAGAAATGGAGAGAGGAGGGGAAGACAGGGGGAGAGAAAGATAGACACCTGCAGGTCTGCTTCACCGCTTGTGAAACAACTCCCCTGCAAGTGGGGAACCAGGGGCTTGATCCTTTCGCCGGTCCTGTGCTTTTCGACATGTGTGCTTAACCTGCTGCGCGACTCCCTTCTAAATATTTATATTTTACTGAGACAGTTACAGATAGATACATATAGGTACCAGAGCACTTCTCAGCTCTGACTTGAAGTGGTGCTGGGGATTGAACCTGGGATCTCAGAATCTTAGGCATGAAAGTCTTTTACATAACCATTATGCTATCTCCCCAGCCCCTAATATTGGGTTCTTAACCTTGACATTTTTCTCTGGGAAGTTTTCATCAGGCTTCTGAAATTTCCTGTTAATGTTCTCATCCCCTCCCCTTCTGTCTCTCTCTTCTGACATATTTTTAAAAAATGCTTTTTATTTATTTTGCATCAAGACAGAGGGGAGGGGCTGGGTGGTGGCACACCGGGTTGAGCACACATGTTACAATGTGCAAGGACCTGGGTTCAAGCCCTCAGTCCCCACCTGTAGGAGGAAAGCTTTGCAAGTGGTGAAGCAGTGCTTCTGGTGTCTGACTCTCTATACCACCCATTTCCTTCTCGATTTTTATCTCTATCCAATAAATAAAGATAATAAATTAAAAAAAAAAGACAGGGAAATTGAGAGGGAAAGGGGGAAATAAGAGTCAGACACACACACCGCACTGCTTCACTCATGAAGCTTCCTCCCGGCAGGTGGAGACAGAGGACTTGAACCCCTTTGTGCTCTGTAATGTATACATTCAACCAGGTGAGCCAGTCCCCCCCCCCCAATGTTATTTAAAATTCCTTTTTTTTCTCCCCCTGTAATTTCTCTTCTTTTTTTTTTTTCCCCCCTGTAATTTCTACAGACCAGATGCAGTGAGGCAGTTGAGCATATCCTTTGTTCTTCCTTCCTGCCATCTCCAGTTGTAGTCATGGAACAAAGTGCAGAAGTAGAAGGCTAGCTTGAGCATGTCAGACACGCCAGCCAGTGAAACACTGAAAGGGCAGCCTCTGGGACTCTTTCTCTCAGGTCTTCACCTCTGTTCACTTGCCTCTTCATTTCTGACATTTGTTTGCTTACCCGGTTACTATTGTTTGAGCCACTTCTGTTATGTCCATAAATAGGCTCCATAGCAGATGTCTGGGGCTGAAACAGACTTCACTCACTGTACATTCTCTCTCTCTTTTTAAAGATATTTTATTTACTTATTTTTAATGAAAGGGATACAGAGAAAAAGATAAACACAGAGAGCTACCAGAGCACTGCTCAGCTCTGGTTTATGGTGGGGCTGGGGATTGAACCTAGGATTTTGGAATCTCAGCCATGAAAGTCTTTTGCATAACCATTATGCTGTCTCCCCAGCCCAGTCTGCACATTCTGAGAAACAGACTTCTGCTTGCTTGAGTAGAGCCTTCTGTTTGAAATTTGGCTTTTAATTCAGTGTTTTGCAACTGTTGCCTGCTTCACTTTCCTTTTCTTTATTTATTTATACTTGAGCATTGCTCAGCTCTGGTTTGTGGTGGTGGGGTGAACCTGGGACTTTGGAGCTTCAGGCAAAACAGCCTCTTTGAATAACCTTTATGCTAACTACTCCCTGTCCCCTCATCTTTATTAACTAGAGCACTTAGCTCTGGCTTAAGGGGGTTCAGAGATTGAATTTGGGACCTTGGAGCCTCAGGCATTTAAATCTTTTGCATAACCATTATGCTATCTCTCATCAAGACTGTCTTCCTGATGGATAGGTATTGAAGAGGAAGAGCCTGGGGCTTCATTGCTCCCCTAGTTCTTATTGGTAGTTTCTCAGAATGGTGGCAGACATGGCCAGTAGACTCTGATTGGATTGGAATTAGTTTCTTGAAAGAAAACTTTGGGAGTCGGCGGTAGCGCAGTGGGTTAAGTGCAGGTGGCTCAAAGCACAAGGACCGACCTAAGAATCCCAATTCGATCCCCAGCTCCTCACCTGCAGGGGAGTCGCTTCAGAAGCGGTGAAGCAGGTCTGCAGGTGCCTGTCTTTCTCTCCCACTCTCTGTCTTCCCCTCCTCTCTCCATTTCTCTCTTTCCTATCCAACAACAACAATAACCACAACAATAAAGCAACAAGGGCAACAAAAGGGAATAAATAAATATAAAAAAAAGAAAGCTTTACAGAGTTTGATCTATTTACTAGGTGGTCGTCTGGGGTGACTGCGACTTCAATGATGACTCCATTGAGCACAGCATTGGCCCCTGCTCCTCTGTTCTGGATGTGGGTGGATCTGTGACAGCTGTCAGTGTCTGCTCAGTGCTCAGCCTCTCCCAGCGGTCAGTGTGTGTGTGTTATTGTTGTGTTCTTTTTAAGATCACCTCATGTCTCAATATGTAACCATTTTACATTTTTTATTCCTGACTCATCAGAGCTTTCAAGTTCTGATATTTTTTTCATGATGTTTGTGTTCCTCGTAAGAATTTTTAAATTCTTAGAAACTGCTGATACTCTATTGGTAAGAGACAGACAGATTGGGAAATGTGATTTCTGTTTCATCACTCAGATTATCAGCAGTTTTTGTTATTTTAAAAATAAATTTAAAATAAGCTTAATGGGGAAAAAAATTACAACTCAGGTGTGTGGTTCTTTCTCAGGGACAGGTGTCTGCAGTGGAACAGGAATTCTCCCAGCCAGTCAGGGAAACACTGCCATGTGGGCGTTACTGGAAGTGGACAGAGCTAGAGCTCTACACCCTCAGGGGTGAAGGGACATGTGTCCTTGTGTGCTGGGCTGGCTTTTCCAGACAGACCTTGAAAGTCAGGCACAGTTAGGACTGCTTGGGAGACCTCCCTTAGAGTAGCAAAGGAGAGAGCAGAAATTCACCCAGAAATAATCATTGTCTTCCCTCTCCTAAAATTAGGTACATTGTTGCAGTAGGACTAGAACGAGGAAAGATTTGTTTATATACCTGGAAAAAGACTGATCAAGTTCCCGAAGTAAATGACTGGATCCACTGTATACAAACAAGTCAAAGGTATTTTTCTACTTTTTATTCCATCTGATTAGATAGAAATCATGGGACCGGGAGTCAGGCGTTAGCACAAGGGGTTAAGTGCAGGTGGCACAAAGCGCAAGGACTGGCATAAAGATCTCAGTTTGAGACCCCGGCTCCCCACCTTCAGTGGAGTCACTTCAGAAGCGGTGAAGCATGTCTGCAGGTGTCTTTCTCTCCCCCTCTATCCATTTCTCTCTGTCCTATCCAACAACAATAGCATCAATAACAACAATAATAATTATTACAACAATAAAACAACAAAGGCAACAAATGGGAATAAATAAATAAATTTAAAAAGAAAAGAAAAGCCTAATAAAAAAATCATGGGACCTTTTGTGACAACTTTTATGATACGTTTGTTTGCATTGGGCTAAAAAAAAATCTCACCAAGTATTTACCAGCTGGTACCTCTGTGTCCTGTTTATTTATTGACTATGAGAAAGATAGGAGGAGAGAGAAAAAAGCAGACATCACTCTGCTGGTACATGTGCTGCCAGGGATCAAACTCAGGACTTCATACATGAGAGTCCAATGTGTTTTATTTATTTATTTTGTTATCTTTATTTGATAGAGATAGCCAGAATTTGAGAGGAAGGAGGAGATAGAGAGGGAGAAAGACAGAGAGACAACTGTAGCCCTGCTTCACCACTCCTGAAGCTTTGTCCCCTGCAGGTAGGAAATGGGGGCTTGAACCTGGGTCCTTTCGAACTGCACCATGTGCACTCAAACAGGTGCGCCATTACCCAGCCCTGTGAAGAGTCCAGGACTTTATCCACTGGACCACTTGCTTCACTTTTAAAAGTTTGCTTCACCAGGTGCTTGTTTGCCTAACACTGTTACTGCAGATAACACATTTGAGATGAAGAAAACTTTCTTAATTATGGACTTTAAAATTTGACTCCAGCAAATTCTTAACTGATTTTGGTTCAAAATACGGTGATTTTTGATACATTGTAGATTAAATTTCGAGGTTGCATTGCATGTTTGAACATTCAGTTTGATTCTATAATGGAGCAAAACTATTGAATTACCTCAAAATCCTATCACAGGCTTTCTGAAGCAGGGTAAGCACTTCGTGAACTTTAGTGGCTATGTCACCTGAGCTGACTCTCTGCACCTGCCATCTACAACCTGTTCCTGCCCTCACCCAGTAGACCGTGTGGACCATTTTATTTTTATCAGTTTTATTCTTTAAAAATAACTGTATTTTGGGCAGGGTGGTGGTCCACCTGGTTGAGGGCACATGTTACAATGTGCAAGGACCCGAGTTCAAGCCCCCCAGTCCCCATCTGCAGGTGGAAAGCTTTGCGAGTGGTGAAACGGGGCTGCAGGTGTTTCTCCCTCTCTACCCCCATATTCCTCTCAAGTTCTTACTGCTTCTATCCAATTGATAAATAAAGACCATAAAAAATTAAAAAATAAAAATGGCCATATTTGAAAAAGATCACTAGCAGCACTGTGTCAGCTTCCTTTTTAAAAATCCTTTCTTAGTGATTTAACAGAGTTTTACAAAATCATAAGATTTCAGGGTTATGTAGTAAATCATCAAGGTAAGTCACTACACCCTCCACTTGATATAGATAGACCAGCAGAAATTAAGAGGAGAGGGGGAGATAAACACAGGGACAACCTGCAGCACTGCTTCACCACTTGCAAAGTTTTCCCCCCTACAGGTGGTCTGGAGGCTTGAAACTGGGTCCTTTGTGCATCAGCCAGGTGTGTGACCAACCCCTCTGTTGCCTTTTTTTTTTTTTTTTTTTTTTGGCCAGAGCACTGATCAGCTCTGGTTTATGGTGGTTCGGGATATTGAACCTGGATCTTTGAGCCTCAGGCATGAGAGTCTCTTTGCATAACCATTATGCTATCTACACGTACCCTTGCCATTTTATCCTCCAAATTCGTTTTAGTCATCTGTAGTTTACATATGAGTGAAACCATTTGGTAATTCCTTTCTTTTATTATTATTATTATTTAATTATTTATTTAAGAAAGGAGACATTAGGGAGTCGGGCTGTAGTGCAGCGGGTTAAGCGCAGGTGGCGCAAAGCACAAGGACCGGCATAAGGATCCCGGTTCGAACCCCGGCTCCCCACCTGCAGGGGAGTCGCTTCACAGGCGGTGAAGCAGGTCTGCAGGTGTCTATCTTTCTCCCCTCCTCTCTGTCTTCCCCTCCTCTCTCCATTTCTCTCTGTCCTATCCAACAACGACAACAACAATAATAACTACAACAATAAAACAACAAGGGCAACAAAAGGGAATAAATAAATAAAATAAATATTAAAAAATAAATAAATAAATAAAGGAGACATTGACAAAACCATAGGGTAGGAGGGGTACAACTCCACATAATTCCCACCACCCAATCTCCATATCCCACCCCCTCCCCTGATAGCTTTCCCATTCTCTATCCCTCTGGGAGCATGGACCCAGGGTCGTTGTGGGTTGCAGAAGGTAGAAGGTCTGGCTTCTGTAATTGCTTCCCCGCTGAACGTGGGCGTTGACTGGTCGATCCATACTCCCAGTCTGCCTCTCTCTTTCCCTAATAAGGTGGGTCTCTGGGGAAGCAGAGCTCCAGGCACATTGGTGGGGTCGTCAGTTCAGGGAAGTCTGGTCGGAATCCTGCTGGCCTCTGGAACCTGGTGGCTGAAAAGAGAGTTAACATACAAAGCCTTTCTTTTTTGATAAAGACAGAGGCAAGAGAGTGAAAGAAACCACTGAAACTTCCTCCAGTGGTGTTATGGCCAGGCATTTAAGTTCAACATTCATTTAACTTATAAAGCTCATCTCCCCAGGACTCTTGTTGGCTTATTTTAAGCAGCCAGAAGATGAGTTTTCACTTAGACTACTCCCTAGAATGATGGCCGCATAATATGGAAACATTTCCTTAGATTTATTTCAGGAAGCTTTGAAGTACAGGCTGAATGGAACACCCAGAGTGGCCACTGAAGTGGGCTCACAGTCATTTGCTGCCATAGATTCTGGTGTGTTGATTTAGAAATGCATTCATTGCACTTCTTCACGGCTATATTTTATTCCTGCATTTTTTTTTTTTTATCCTAAGACTGTGTTGTGCTAGAAACTCTCAAAACCTGATGGTATTACTGTGTACTCTGGTATTGTTGTCATTGTTCACTGTGAAAATCCCAAGGTTTTTTTTGTTTTTTTCCCCCACTTTCTTGTTCCTTGGTACGGGGGCTTAGTTGCAGTTTAGATTTATAGAGGGTATTATATTTCCATAGAGATTTGTTCATCAAGTGGTGGTAGATAGCATAATTGTTAGGCAAACACTCATCCCTAAGGCTCCCAAAGTCCCAGTTTCTACGCTCCATACCACCATAAACCAGAGCTGAGCAGTGCCCTGGTAAAATAAATAAATTGGGGGGGGGGGGCTGGGCAGTAGCACAGCGGTTTAAGCACACGTGGCACCAAGCTAAAGGACCAGCATAAGGATCTCGGTTCGAGATCCCGGCTTGAGCCCCTAGCTCTCCACCTGCAGGGGAGTTGCTTCACAGGCGGTGAAGCAGGTCTGCAGGTGTATACCTTTCTCTCCCCCTCTCTGTCTCCCCCTCTCCATTTCTGTCTGTCCTATCCAACAACGATGACATCAACAACGATAATAATAACTACAACAACAATAAAAAACAAGGGCAACAAAAGGGGGGAAAGCAAAAAAAGAAAAGAAAAAAATATTATATAAGAAAATGAGAGAGATTTGTTTATGTTTGCTAGCCCTCCAGATCTGCCATGGGAGTGGATGAGATGTTTATTTTAAACATCTTGCCAGAGGTAGACATCTTTTAAAAAAATATTTATTTATTTATTTACCCTTTTGTTGCTCTTGTTGTTTTATTGTTGTTCTTATTGATGTCATTGTTGTTGGATAGGACAGAGAGAAATGGAGAGAGGAGGGGAAGCCAGAGAGGGGGAGAGAAAGACACCTGCAGACCTGCTTCACCGCTTGTGAAGCCACTCCCCTGCAGGTGGGGAGCTGGGGGCTCGAACTGTGACCCTTCCGTGGTCCTTGCACTTTGCGTCACATGCACTTAAGCCACTGCTTTACTGCCCGACTCTTTTTTTTTTTTTTTAGAGATAAAGAATATTTATTTTGCAACTACAATATAATATAATATAAAAATATACATTTAAGGGTTGAACTATTTGGGGGATATACAAGAAGACTTCAAGATGACTTTGTTTTTAAGGATGTGCAAATACTTCATGATATCTATCACTTGCACCTCTCATGTAAAATGGATCTATGTTTGTTAAAACTGTACAGGGACATGCTTGGGGTGGCCCTGTCCCTACAGATTAGCAGGGACTCAGTCCCTTCTGAGACATGGAAGTCCAGCAGGGCCAATGCTCTGGGCACCTTGAGGGCCATATGCATGTGGGGGAGCACTGGCAGATATCTTCCTTGTGCACAGGCTGGAGAAGATGTCCTCCTGGTAGCACTGATGCCATCTTGGTTCCCCCATGAGGGGAGCACTTGGTAATATAGAGTGGAATGGATCCAGGTGGCTTGTTCTCCAGCAAAGATGCCCATCAGTGCTTCTGTGGTCTCATTTTTTCATAGCAATCACAGACAGCTGACATGCATAATCACATGTCATGTGGCATGTCACTCCCATGAGAATGTTATAACCAGGCTGGCGCAGGGCAGAGTTGTTGTCCTGTGGTGCACTGTGGATGCCACTGCCCTTTGGGAGCCTCATGGATTGGTGGGGGGGGGGGATGTACTCAGAGGCATCTAGGGCTGGCTTAGTCAGGCCTGGGGAACCACCTCGTGCACCTGCATGCACAGGGAATGCTACCAGATGGCTTCTCTCTGATACAGGATGGAGAAGGTTTCATGATTGTGGCTGGGAGTTCCTGGTGACACCCTGGAATGATGTCCAGGTCCACCAGTAAGGATTCCTCTCTCCTGTTGGGTCCTTCTCAGCTGCCTGGACTTTGGGACCAGCTGACCTGGGATCTCCTCAGACATCTGCTCCAGATGGAAGAACTCATGTGTTCCATCCTCCCTCTGTAGAGGGTGGGTGCCCTAGATAGTAGTTTCAGGCTGGTCCTTGTCCTTAGAGAAATGTAGCTCTCCAGACAGGAATGCTACTATGGCTTTTTCTAAACAGATGAGAAAGTAGCCATGAGGTTGGTGCTGGGCCAGCCTAGAATCAATGACCTCCTGTCTCTGCTGGTGGCCCTTCTGTCCTCTCCAGGCAGGCAGATGCCAGCGGTCAGCCCCAGCAGTTATTAGGGTCCCTGAAAATGAGGGGCGCCGGCGAGATTGAGATGAGGGATATGTCAACTGCTTCAAGAGCAGGAGAGAGGCACCTCTGCCGTGCTCAGGCAGAACTTTTTTTTTTTTTTTTTTTTGGCCTCCAGGGTTATTGCTGAGGCTCGGTGCCTGCACTATGAATCCACTGCTCCTGGAGGTTATTTTTCCCATTTTGTTGCCCTTGTTGTGCTTGATGTAGTTGTTACTGTTGTCATAGCTGTTGTTGTTGTTGGATAGGACAGAGAGAAATGGAGAGAGATGGTGAAGACAGAGAGGAGAGAATGGTAGACACCTGCAGACCTGCTTCACCGCTTGCGAAGTGACCTCCTGCAGGTGGGGAACCCGGGGCTCGAACCGGGATCCTTACACTGGCCCTTGCGCTTTGTGCCATGTGCGCTTAACCCGCTGCGCTACTGCCCGACTCCCAGAACTTTATTTTATAGTCTCATAAGGCTTTGATCATTAAAACAAAAATCACCAAGGTATATATTATTAAAACAAAAATTACTAAGGCTTTGGTCACTAATACCAAAATCACCAAGGCTTTGATTATTAATACAAAAATCACCAAGTAAGAACAGTACAGGTAGGGAACATTTCCCGCTATGTGGGATATTTAGATTCCGGGGGTATTTTTCTCCCTAGAGATCACATCACAGTTTCTATGCTTCTATTATTCCTGTACCTGTGTGCTAGGCAGATGTCCTATTGATTAAGATTAGTACTCTACCTATTATGTATGTTTATGCCATCTTCCTGTCCCTATGCATCAGAAACCGAGGTTCATAGAAAGTTCAAGCTTTTTATGTTTCTTGGGGCCTTAAACAAATTGAACAGCCCATTTTTCATAAAATCTGTTCCATTGTTTGATCAAGGAGTTTTGTTTTGTCCCTTATTGAGAAGGAACCAAGGTGGTGCTGACCTGGCCAGCCTCTCCATAAAGTTAAGCTGTCTAGCTGGAATCCATCTTCTGTGTACACTCACTATGTGACCTAGGTTCTCGTGTACTATTCCTGTATAAGGAAGTGGAAGCATAGTGGTAGGTGGTAGATTAAAAGACCCATTATATCTAGGCGGGTACCATAACTTTCCATTTATTAATTATGCTATGTAAGGTGGCCCCTCCACTGTGGGAACCACCAATCTTTATATTTTAAAGGGAATACTAAAGGAAGTGGTGTAGACAAAGGGGAAAACAATTTTTCCTATTGGAGCCTCCTGGAAAATTCTGTATTACTGATATTGCTTGTTCCATTATGATCAATCTTATAGAGTGCAGTGCAGGCTTTGTCATTATTTTTGTTATTGATCAGGCTCTGAGCCTGGCCATAGGTAAATATTATTAAGACCACACAGAGCTATACATCGCAAAAGATAGGATGCTTTCAGTTTGGCCTGGAGAGTCCAGCTGTGCTGAACTTTCTGCGAAGCTGGTACTGTATCAAGCAGCTCGCATAGCAGCGCCTATGCCAGGCAGACACCCACATGCTGCTCAGGACCACAGAGTGCTTGATCTTGAAGCTGCATTTAAACTTTGAGTTAGGGATGAACAAGGCACTGGTGCATAAGTACAGCTGTTGGACCTTCTTCCTGCAGTCCCTTTGGAGTGTGGCTCTGGTGACCAGCAACAGCTTTGCCATAGGGCCCCTCCCAAGAAGCAGCTGTATCCTCAGAAGACCCTGTCAAGCAGGGGAGCCAGCCAAGACACCCTGAAAGTCTGGAGGGCTCTCGGGTGGATGCAGGCATCCCTCACTCTTTACTCCTTGACTTCCATGCTTGTTGACCTTTTGGAGCTCCAGCTTGCTAAGCCAACTCTCTACCATTAGGTGATCACTGTGTGGCTTCTGGCCACAGGTTTTCCTTCTAATTCCAGTGAAAGATGATAAAGGCAGAAGCCCCAGGACTGTAGTTAAAAATATGAGGACTGGGCCATGATGAACTGGGTTAAGTACACATAGTACGAAGCTCTAGGACCCACACAAGGATCCCTGATTAGAGCCCTGGCCTCCCCACCTGGAGGGTCACTTCACAAGCGGTGAAGCAGGTCTGCAGATGTCTTTCTCTCCCCCTCTCTGCTCTGTCTTCCTCTCTTCTCTCAATTTCTCTCTGCCCTGTCCAAAATAATAATAATAATAAATTGAAAAATGTCCACAGGAGCAGTGGATTCACCGTGCAGGTACTGAACCCCAACGATAACCCTGGAGACCAAAAAAAAAAAAAAAAAAAAAAGGAAAGGAAAAACATTTCATAATGCTAGCTGAAAAGACTTTTTTTGTTTGTTTGTTTTTGCCTCCAGAGTTATTCCTGGGGCTTGGTGCCCACGAATCTACTGCTCCTGGAGGCCATTTTTTCACTTTTGTTACACTGGTTGTTTTTATCATTGTTGTTGTGGTTATTATTATCGTTGCCATTGATGTCATTGTTGTTGGATAGGACAGAGAGAGAGGAGGGGAAGACAGAGGAGGAGAGAAAGATAGACGCCTGCAGACCTGCTTCATCACTTGTGAAGCGACTCCCCTGCAGGTGGGGAGCCGGGGGCTCGAACCAGCATCCTCATGCTGGTCCTTGCGCTTTGCGCCACGTGCACTTAATCCGCTGCACTACTGCCCTACCCCCTGAAAAGACTAATTTTAACAGCCATTTTATGAGTTCTAGAGATCATTAAAACAATATTTGGAAAGTTGGGCAGTAGCACAGTGGCTTAAGCGCAGGTGGTGCAAAGAGCAACTACTGGCATTAAGAATCCCAGTTTGAGCTCCCCACCTGCAAGGGAGTTGCTTCACAAGCAGTGAAGCAGATCTGCAGGTGTCTTATCTTTTTATCCCCTCTCTGTCTTCCCCTCCTCTACATTTCTCTCTATCCTATCCAAAAACAAATGACACCAGTAACTACAACAATTAAAAAAAAAAAGCCAACAAAAGGGAATAAATTATATATATATATAAAACAATACTTGACATAGAACCGTTCCCCAGTTCCTATCCTTTTGGGTAGTGTCCTTGGGCAGTAAGATACTTAATTTAACAGTTTTAAGTAAATTGGTTAAGATCTTTTCAGGGTTAAAATAAAATTGCTGGGGCTGGGTGGTGGCATACCTGGTTGAGCACACATGTCACAAAGCATAAGGACCTGAGTTCAAGCCACCCAGACCCCAAAGGGTAAGGGGAAAGCTTTGTAAGTGGTGAAGCAGATGTCTCGCTATCTCTCTCCCTCTTTATCTCCCCCTTCCCTCTCAATTTCTGGCTGTCTATCCAATAAATAAAGATAATAAAGACTTTAAAAAAATAAAACAAAACTGCTTATGTAATAGTGATGATATCAAGAGAGTTGTGATTTTTTTCGGTTTTTGATTTCCATTTCTGTTAATAATATTTGTACTAGTCAATAAGTGAGTGCTCAGTAAGATATTTTGTAATTGTATTCATTCATGGTTTCTCTCTCTCTCTCTCTCTTTTTTTTTTAGCCAAAGTCATGCCCTTGCTATCAGAAAATTATGTTGGAAGCACATTAGTGAAAAAGCTGAACATGATGAAGCAGAAGATGCTGAGTGGCTACACTTCGCAAGTTGTGGTGAAGACCATACTGTGAAGATACACAAAGTTAACAGATGTGCCTTGTAAAAAGTTTAATTCTACAAGCATATTCCTTGGGGTGGTTAAATATTTACTATGTAAATAGATATTCTTTTTCAGAATTTCATTGTTTTGTTTTTAAGTCATCTGTTAGTTACTTGGGCCACAGACTCTGGCATCTGAGATGAAATCTACAAGCTTTTCTCTCAAAATTGTTATTTATGCTTATATTCTCCAGACCTTGCTTATGTTTTCAGGGATTCAAACTCATATTCATGTGTTTCAGATTAAAAAATCTCTGTTCTTGGGTGAAGGTAGATAGCATAATGGTTATGCAAGCAGACTCTCATCCCTGAGCCTCAGAAGTCCTAGGTTCAATCCCACCACCACCAGAGCTGTGCAGTGCTCTGGTAAAAAACAAAACAAAACAACTCTGTTCTTTTTTCATGATGAAATTGGCTTTGGAAAAGGCCTTATGCCCTCCTTTGAGACATTTTGTTATATTCCATCTTCATTTCAGAGGGAGAACATAGGAAATAAAGAGATAAAATCCAGACTGCACTCTTCTTATTTTAATTGTTTTTGTAAACAATCAGACCACACAAAGTATGATCTTTTGACTCTTGCATCTCTGTACACAGTAACCATTTTAGGAATTTGGCAAGTGGTACGACAGTGAACTGTAGTCAGTCCTTTATTTTATTCTTTAAAAGTATGTAGATTCTTTTAGAACTTGGCTTAAAGTAGAATAACCTGACATTTAATAGAGTGAAGTTCTGAAGCATTTAAATTAATGTGAAGCCACATAAACGAATCCTCCAGGGAGAATAAGAAACAGGAAAAGAGGAATGAAAAGAGTACTAGGGATAGAATGCAGGGTGTGCCTGGAAGGCTTTGGGAGCCAGGCCGAGTCGGAAGCTTGGGGATTGGCGGCAGGAGCTTAGGAGAGCGTATTAGAGGCTCTGTGAGGACTGATGGGAGAGTGACCCACCCACTCTTCACTCCTGTGGTCTGCCGTGTACTGGCATGTTCTTGCTGTTTTGAACACTGTGAGTTTAGCTATATAATGGAGCTTTGTTCCCAACCAGATTGTGACTCTGAGCTGCCTTTTTGGCTTCTATTCACAGAAAAGGACTCCTATCACTGTAGGGGACGGAACTTCCTGTGGCTCTAATCATTCTTTCCACTACTCTCAAGTTGCCTCTCCAGAGCCACTATTCTGCCAGCCTAGAAGAGGCTCATTACTATTCTTTTCTTGCTTGCTGCTCTGCAGACCCTCTTCTGATTTCTCAGGTACCAAGATCTAGGTTAACAGGTTCATGCTACTATGGCAGCATACATTTCAATGGTCTAGCAGGAAATACTAGATAAATTTAATTATCCAAACCAAATCCTCCTTTGTTTTGCCTATCTCTGCACCATTTCAAATTTTTCCCTAAATTATCACCTTTTGAAACTTGCTCTCAAACATGCTCAGATTTCTTCCTTGACCACCACATGCTCTAACACTGAGAGACACTCGCTGTTTTTAATGTGTGTAAGAATGAATACCTTTTGTACAGTGAAGTTCTTATAAAAAGGCCAGGATCACAACATCCCTGGGAAGGAACTAGACCTGGTGAGCTGCACCAAGAATAAAACGTCATTAAAGTGAAGATAGTTTGGTCAAAATCGGGTCTCCTCTTGTCTTTCTAAACTGGCCCTTGGGTACATATTTTTCATAGTTCTCGGATAGAAAAAGCTCTAAGTAGGAGCTGAAGAGCTGTTTTCTCCAGAGCCATGGGTGCAGAAGTTAGCTGCCTGAGGCACCAGGACTAGCAGCTGGATCAGAAGAGACCAGACAGTGGGAGGTGTATAGCCCAGGACCCAGGAACTCACTGAATGACAGTCATTTGCAAAACATTCTTGAGTGGGGCATGGAGGGTTCTGCAGCAGAGGGGGAGGCAAATCATATATGATGATTTGATATCCAGAATAAATAACCAAAACTCACTAATTTATATTGGGTTTAAAAATGGGCTGTCTTGAAGATATTTCTCCAAAGTAAGTATACAAATGGCTTATAAGCACATAAAAATGATACTTAGCATCACTAATCATTAGGGAAGATACAAATCAAAAACAGACACAGCCTTACTCTTAGTAGGATGCTGCTATCAAATAGGAAATTAAGTACTAGTGAGAATACAGAGAAATTGGAGCTCTTCACTGTTGGAAAATAATAAACAGTTACAGTGCAACCAAAAAATCTCACTTCCAAGTTTTATATACCAAAGAATTAAAAGCATTGTCTTGGAGTAAGCGGTGAAGCAGGTCTGCAGGTGTCTATTTTTCTCTCCCCACCTCTATCTTCCCCTCCTCTCCATTTCTCTCTGTCCTATTTGGCAACAACAACATCAATACAACAGTAATAACCACAACAATGATAAAAACAGGGCAGCAAAAAAGGAAAATAAATATGTATTTTTTTTAAGAAAGCAGTACATTTATGTTTATAATATTCACAGTAGTTAAGGTGTGGAAATTTGGATAGACAATGCAATATGTGTATGTGTATATATATAGTGGGACATTATTCAGTCTTAAATTCTGACGTGAACCACATGGATACAATTTTCATTATGCTAACCATATATAATTGTGTATAAATGCATGGTCACATTTATATACAGTACCTTGAGTAGCCCAGCTTAATGAGAAAATCAAATAAATGGTGGTTGCAAGGGACTGGGAGGAGAGGAGGAAGGACAGTTACTACTTAACGGACAGAGAGTTTCAGTTTCGCAAGATGAAAACAGTTCTGGAGATAGATTGCCCAACAACCTTAATGTACTACTCAGCCATGAACTTAAAAAAGTTTAAGATGATAAGCTCAAGATGATAAGCTTTATGTTACTTATACTTAACCAAAACGAGAAAAGAAAGACAAGTGATCTGTAGCAACACTAGGATGTGATGCCTGTGCACAGAATGCCATGAGGATAGAGGCGCTGCTTACAGTCCAGGGAGATAACCTAGTCCTTCACTTCAGAGTCCAGCACATGGACACCTGCACTTGCATGATGGGGGTTAGTGAAAATCACAGAACACCGTGGTCCAGGAGGTGGCGCAGTGGCTAAGGCACTAGACAGACTGTCAAGCATGAGGTCCTGAGTTCGATCCCTGGCAGCACATGTACCAGAGTGATGGCTGGTTCTTACCTCCTATCTTTCTCATGAATAAATAAATAAATTCTTAAAAATCACAGGTGGGGGTATAGCATAATGGTTATGCAAAGAGACTTTCATGCCTGAGGCTGGCTCTCAAGTCCCAGGTTCAATCCCCCACACAGCTATAAGCCAGAGCTGAGCAGTGCTCTGGTTAAAAAAAAGTAAAAAAATCATAGAACATTAAGCTGTTCTTAAATGTGAAAAGTTGGAATCTGTGTGATAATACACTTCCATATGACTGAGGCTAGTCAATGCCTACAAAGTTGGCCCAGAGGAGATAGACCCTTCCTGGGAAGTAAGGTATAATAAAAGTGAGAAACTACGATTACTTCAAGGGGCAACCTCTCCCACTCTTCCAGCTTAAGAGATGGGGAAATTGAGGCATTGAGAACATGGTCACTTACATAACAGAGTTACCAAACACAATGAACTGTTTAGGCTTTGAAGACTGCTTTCCCAGGTGCTAGCATGCCTAGCTTCCCTGTGGTCAAGTAATTCTTTGCCTCCATTCCCCCTCCTGTGAGCTGCCTTGTTGAATCATGAATGCCGGTGCGTGTCCAGTGCAGTGCTCCGGAGTGTATGGAATGACCCACACAGTTTTTGTCACTGTTGCCCAAAGTCACATTTACAGGAGGGAGAGCAGTGAGTGAAGAGAGGTCAAGATATCAGTCAGGCTCTAAGAAGGCCAGATGCTATGAGGAAGAGAGCATTAATTACATGGGCTTTCATTCCTTTCCGAACAAGATTGAGTGCCTGTTGCTTGCTTGCTGGTCCTGGGGATTGGACAGTGAGCAAAAGCCTTGGGGTAGCCTTCAGGCAGAAGTCCCTGAAGCCTTGGGGTGCTCGTGTGCCTACTCTAGCATCCCAACCCCCAAACCTATGTCAGGGCCAGAGCCCTGAGCTAGCCTTCTGCCCCACTCCACCCGCCAGGGTCTTCCTCAGACTTGTTCCAGAGCTGGGTCAGGGTGGACCAAGTTCACTACTTTCTTGTGGAACCTCATGCTGGGTCACCGGGTGGCAGAGCCCGCCGGGTGCTTTTCAGACAGACAGCCTGGCCCTGGATTCTGCAGGGAGTAGGCCTTGAGTGAGTCTGGGGTGAGCCAGAGTGTCTAAGCCGCTCAATGAGTCAGTGAACTTGTGACTTGGGTGCCTTCTCTACTCTGACTCATTGTCATTGAGCTTCAGTCTGTGGTCCATTATCGAAGCTCATCTGAGTCCCCCTCATCTTGGTTTCCCACCTGTCGCTGCGCAGCAGTTTCTACAACTGCTTCCCTAAACTTGGCTCCACACCGCACATCTATTAGGTCTGCAGTACCTGGTCCCCATTCCATTCTCTGAAGCGAGAAGCACGTGAGGCTCTCTCCCCCCTCCACCCAACCACCGTCTTGCAGTTGGGTTCCACTTCGTGCACCTGCCCGCCCACTGCGAGCCCCCCCCCCCCCCCCCCCCCCGTCCCCAGTTGGCTGCTTGTGCAAGTGGTTTTAGTCGCATTCTTGGTTCTGGACACTGGTGGTGAGGACAGCTCCTCTCGTCTGGGCGCTCTCCTCGGGTGCAGGGGCGCTGAGCTCAGGCCAGAAGGTGCTCCTACCGGACTGCTTTCCCGCTGGTGCGCAGTTACCCAGACCTGATGAAGCAATCGCTCGGATCCCCAATCTGTTTCCTCTTCCACCCTTTCCCATCCCACTGGGGAGCAACAATGTGGAGAGCTCAGGGTCTGCTTAGAAGGGTGTGTCCCTCCTCCCCTGGGGATAATGCTGGTCTCTGGCCCGGAGAACTAAGCAGGAGAATCCCCTAGTTCCTGGACGCCGAACAGATAAAAGCAATTTGTTGCGTATTCTCTGGCGGGGTGAGTGTGTGTTGGAGGGAGGACGGGGGGTGGGGGTGGTGGGGGTGGTGGGGGGGTGGTGGTGGTGGTGGTAATAGACAGACGGGAAGTTTGTATCCCAAGTGTCCCGGGCTATCTGAGTGGGCTCTGAGAAACTATTCAAAACAAGACACTCCAACCCCTCCCCCAACTGGGAAGAGATGAAATTGCGTAAGTCAGTGCGCCCCGGGCGAGCCTGGCTTCTGGGAGAGGCACCGCCCGGCTGCTTGGACCCGGTGTCCCTGGAGGGCGGGGAGCGAGCCGGGGGCGGAGTCGCTGAGGGCTGGTCCCGGCGTTTTCCTGGGCCAGGCCGGTCGGACCGGACTGTGCTGCGGCCAGGCCTGGGTCATGGCCGGCGGGGCGGCTCAGCCCGGGGCCGAGCTGCTGACCTTCGAGAAGTTTCTGGACTCGAGCGCTCAGCGGCTTACCTATGGCTACGGCCGGCGCAGCCTGAGCGAGCTGCGGGCGCGCGAGTTCGGCCGCCTGGCAGGTGAGGTTGGCGGCCACCTGCACCCGGCTGTCCAGGCCGCGGGGCTGGGGGGAAGAGGTGTCAGGAACCCGCATGAAAAGGAGGTCCTCTAGGTGCGGCGGTGTTACACCTTTCGAAAGCACTTTGCACCGAAAATTCTGGAGGGATTTATCCACGTATCCAGTTGCTGGAGGAAACTTCCTGAGGTCCCAGCAACCGCCAGACTTCTTATTCTTGCTTCTTAGTTTTTCTTGTTCTTTTTAAAAATTGTTAATTTATTTTAGAAAGTTACACACACGGGAAGAAAGAGGGGAGAGAGAGAGAGAGAGAGAGGAGAGGGGAGAGAGGAGAGAGAGAGAGAGAGAGAGACTGGCTCCAGAGCACTGCTCAGCTATGGCTTATGGTGCTGCTGGGGTTTGAACCTAGGACCTCAAAGCCTCGGGAATGAAAGCCTTTTGCATGACCATTATACTATCTCTCCAGTCCAGCTCCCTATTTTTTTTTTTTTTTCCAGTGGTGCAGAATTAATCTAGGCTTTTGCATCTGTCTTTGCCTTCCGTGGACAGGCTTCAGGGTTCCTTTTGCTTTTGTTTGCCTTATGGGGAGACAGATGCAGACAGGTCCAGCGATGTCAACTGCTTGTCCTGGGCAGGAGCAGTGCGGGGCAACAGGCGATTGCGGCCTGGGGGCTGCGGTAGCGAGACAGTGTCCTCTGGAGGCTGCACTCCAGCTGACTTCACTGGGATGGCTTACGCCAGCTTTTTACTTTTTGAAGCTTTATTTTTTTTCTTCTTTTATTTATTTATTATTGGATAGAGACAACCTGAGAGGGGAGGGAAGATAGAGAGGGAAAGAGATAGAGACACCTACAGACCTGTTTTTACCACCTGTGAAGCTTTACACCTGCAGGTGGGGACCAGGGGCTTGAACCCAGGTCCTTGGTGCACTGTATGTAGTGTGTGCGCTTAACCAGGTGAATCACCACCCGGCTCCAAGCCTCATCTTTCATCTTAGTGGCTCAGCCTGAGCGAGGGCTCTTGACTCTTACTTGGGGGTAGATGAGGTGGGGGCTTGAATTAGCCCAGCGCACAATTTGAGCTTTAAGAACGGGAGGATGATGGTGAAGGCGATGGCCCTGGCGAGCTAGGCAGCTTACCTGGGAGGATGTCTGATTTTGCTACTTGCGCTATCCAGGTTGGAGCCCCCTGTAGATTACAGGGGAGTACTGTACTACAGCACTGTGGAAAGCTGTTTCTTTTCCTCTTCTCTCTCCCTCTTGCAGTCTCCTCCTCTTCTCAACACTACAATCCCCCTACAACAGAAGAACACAGTGAACAAGAAACTGGACGCGAGGACCGCGTTCAAATCGTGCTTGTGAGGAATCCAGGAGAACTGCACGGCTGAAGTCAGCCTTCCTGTAGTGGTCCGCGGTTAGAGCCCTAGCTCCAAGTTGGGCTTCTTCCCTTTGGTCCTTGCGGGGAGGAGCTTAGAAAGCTCCTTGCGCACCATAGTGTGTGACTAGCCAGGTGTGCCACTCCTGGACTTTAGTAGGAAGGCTCTGAAAGGAGACCTAACCTCCTTTCTGTTCCCTCCCATTCTTCACATCTGCCCATCCACTTGCTGAACCTGAGACTTCCAGAACCTCAGGCATGACAGTCTCTTTGCATAACCTTTATGCTATCTACCTGCACCCGTTTTTTTAGTTTTTCTTTTTATAAAAAGGAAACATTGACAAAACCATAGGATAAGAGGGGTACAACTCCACACAATTCCCACCACCAGAACTCCGTATCCCATCCCCTCCCCTGATAGCTTTCCTATTCTTTATCCCTCTAGAAGTATGGACCCAGGGTCATTATGGGGTGCAGAAGGTGGAAGGTCTGGCTTCTGTAATTGCTTCCCCACTGAACATGGGCATTGACAGTTCAATCCATACTCCCAGCCTGATTTTTTTCTCTCTGTCTTTTTTTTTAAACATTTATTTATTTATTTGCTTTTGTTGCTCTTGTTTTATTGTTGTAGTTGTTATTGATGTCGTTGTTGGATAGGACAGAGAGAAATGAAGAGAGGAGGGGAAGTCAGAGGGGGAGAGAAAGACAGACACCTGCAAACCTGCTTCACTGCCTGTGAAGCAACTCCCCTGCAGGTGGGGAGCCGGGGGCTTGAACCAGGATCCTTCCGCCAGTCCTTGCACTTTGTGCCACCTGCGCTTAACCCACTGAGCTATCCCCGACTCCAGCCTGTCTCTCTCTTTCCCTAGTGGGGCGGGGCTCTGGGGAAGCGGGGCTCCAGGACACATTGGTGAGGTTGTCTGTCTAGGGAAGTCTGGTTGGCATCATGGTAGCATCTGGAACCTGGTGGCTGAAAAGAGAGTTAACATATAAAAAAACCAAACAAGTTGTTGACTAATCATGAACCTAAAGGCTGGAATAGTGCAGATGGGAGTTGGGGAGTCTCCGTTTTTTAGATAGCTGCCAGTCTCTTGCCCTTATTCAGCTTTTGCAATCCTTACTTTGATAAGGTTAGCTTTGGTGTGAGTGAGGGAAGTGTAATAGGAAGTAGGTGAGGAGGGTATCTGAGTCTATGTAGACATTATTTCATTATGAACTTTATACTGACTCACTGCAGACTAGTGTGTACTTTTGCTTTCAGGTATATTTTTTGCCCTAACTTATGTGAACATATGCTCTATCTCATGGGACCTGATCTATATCTAGGTTTTGGGACTTTGTTAGGAAGTGAACCACTTGGAATGGAATTGGAGAACCCTATGAAAGGAAAGGTCTCACCCAAGTAATGAGGCTGAAGTGAAGCATGCTGAGGTGGTACTCACTGCGTTGATTAAGTTGGGATTGGCAGATGCAATATCATTTGATATGAATTGAGAGAAGCATACAGGAAAATCAGCCCCACCGTAGAGGTTCCAGGACTGGGGGAAATATAGGCTCTATAGAGGAAGCGGGAGATTCCTATTGTCTTAGGGTTTAAGAAGACAAAAGATAGTTATTGTTATAATCAAATTTTTTGGCAATTGGGTTAAATTTGAAATATCCCTTTGTTAGGATTTGTTGTATCATACACAACATCACCATAATTTATGCTCTTTGACATTATTTGTATATAGCTGTGCCACTGGTTGCTTCTGTTCTCTCTGGCCTAAATATATATATATATATATAATTTTTATTTATTTATTCCCTTTTGTTGCCCTTGTTTTATAGTTGTAGTTATTATTGTTGTTGTTGTTGATATCATTATTGTTGGATAGGACAGAGAGAAATGGAGAGAGGGGAAGACAGAGGGGGTAGAGAAAGATAGACACCTGCAGACATGCTTCACCCCTTGTGAAGTACTCCCCTGCAGGTAGGGAGCCGGGGGCTCGAACTGGGATCCTTAGCCGGTCCTGGTCCTGTGCTTTGCGCCACATGAACTTAACCCGCTGTGCTACTGCCCAACTCCCCCTTTTTCCTTTTTTTTTTTAAATAATATATATTGTCGGGCTAGCGTGGGGGTGCCTCTTCCCAGGTGCATACTCTCTGGGTTGGAGAGAACTTGACCCAAGCCAGCCTGGGCTGCTACTCATTCAGTGACACGAGGGAGATGACTCAGGAACAGACTCGTGGAGGCGAGGCAATGCAATATCCCCTGGTCTAAGCTTTTAAGTGAGACATCATAGAGTAGAGCACTAAAGTAAAAACCCTGAGTTGAGGGTGAGGGTGGATGTTCGGCTTCATGGAGTGCTGGGTGGGGGTGGGATGGGACAGTCTTTTGGTGGTGGGAATGTTGTTTATGTACACTCCTATTAATTTGTAGTCATATAAATCACTATTAATATGATAGGGGAAAATTGATTGAATGCCTCAAACTTTTTTAAAAATATTTTTTATTATCTTTATTTTTTTATTGGATAGAAACAGCCAGAAAATGAGAGGGAAGGGGGAGAAAGGGAGAGAGACAGACACCTGCAGCCCTGCTTCACCACTTGTGAAGCTTTCCCCTTGCAGGTGGTGACTGGGGGCTCGAACCTGGGTTCTTGCACATTGTAACGTGTGCTCAACCAGGTGCGCCACTACCTGGTCCCAGAATGTCTCAAACTTTTTAATGCACAGACCATAGGCTGAGTCTTTTCCCACTAGGGAAAGAGATAGGGTGGGAGTATGGATAGAACTGTCAATGCCCATGTTCAGCGGGGAAGCAATTACGGAAGCCAGACCTTCCACCTTCTGCATCCCATAATGACCTTGGGTCCATACTCCCAGAGAGTTAAAGAATGGGAAAGCTATCAGGGGAGGGGATGGGATATGGAGTTCTGGTGGTGGGAATTGTGTGGAGTTGTACCCCTCTTATCCTATGGTTTTGTCAATGTTTCCTTTTTATAAATAAAATAATAATAATAATAAAAAGAGAGTCAACATATCAAAGACTCAGCCTATGATCTGTGCATTAAAAAGTTTGAGACATTTGTGGTCCCCGAAGTGGCACAGTGATAAGGCTTTGGACTCTCAAGCATGAGGTCCTGAGTTCGATCCCCGGCAGCATATGTGCCAGAGTGACGTCTGGTTCTTTCTCTCTCCTCTTATCTTTCTCATTAATAAATAAGTAAAATCTTTTTAAAAAGTTTGAGACATTCAATCAATTTTTTTCACTCATATTAATTAAATAGTGATTTATATGACTACAAATTAATAGGTGTGTACATAAACACCATTCCCACCACCAAAAGACTGAGTCCCATCCCATCCCATTCTCCCCCCTCCCCCACAGTGAAGCTGAACTTCTGCCCTTGCCCTCAAACCAGAGATTTTTAGTTTGGTGCCCTGTTCCAACCCCCACCCATTCTTTTCCATTCTTAACATTGCTCATCCACTTGCTAAAGACAGTCTCTCACCCATCCCTCTGCTTTCCATCCCCCCCCCCCATCATTCTTTATTTACCAGAACACTGCTCAGCTCTGGTTTATGGTGGTGTGGGGGATTGAATCTGGGACTATGGAGCCTCAGGCATGTTTGCGTAACCATTATGCTATATACCCCCACCCCTTTCACATTCTTTTTCTTGGAATTTTTTTTTAATGAAAATTTTATTTTATTTAACATGACTTCTCTTTTTCTGTAAATTTCCTACCCACAGAAATAGACTGATACAGTGCACACCACCAGGTGCAGTGGGAAGGAGAGACTCCTTCTTTTGAACCAATTTCAGAGGATTCCAGAGCAAATATTTCTGTAGGCAATTCTTTCAACACCCACACCTCCTTAATCTACTAATCCCTTTTAACTGATCCCTCACACCTGTTATGGCTGACCCCTCCCCCCCAAGTAAAAACGTGTTGGAGGTTCCTCCTTGGTTCACAGTAGTCCCTCAGTGAACAATATCCCTTCTCTTAAACTCAGATTTAGATTTGCTAGTCAGGATCCCAGGCTGGTCTTCAGAACCTCTTTAGCATCTACTGCATTGAGGTAGTGTTGTGTGTGCCCCTCTGTACACAATGAGCCATAAGAACAGATCATTTTCCTCATGACAGACCACATATACCAGTGTGGTCCCTATATATAGCTCAGGTGTATGGTTGACTATCTAGGTTTGTGGGAATATATATATATATATTTATTTATATATATATATATATATATATATCTTTTACCAGACCACTGCCCAGCTCTGTGTTTTTAAAGTTATTTATTTATTTATTCTCTTTTGTTGCCCTTGTTGTTTTTTTTATTGTTGTAGTTATTATTGTTGTTACTGATGTCGTCATTGTTGGATAGGACAGAGAGAAATGGTGAGAGGAGGGGAAGACAGAGAGGGGGAGAGCAAGATGGACACCTGCAGACCTGGTTCACCACCTGTGAAGCGACTCCCCTGCAGGTGGGGAGCCGGGGGCTCGAACCAGGATCCTTCCGCCAGTCCTTGTGCTTTGTGCCACCTGCGCTTAACCCGCTGTGCTACCACCCAACTCCCGAAGCTGGGACTTTGGAGCCTCAGGCAAGACTGTCTCTTGGTATAACCATTATACTCTCTACCCAAACATCTGGGAATATTCTCTGTAATACCCACTAATCTCAGAGTCATCTGTTGATGATTTCCCAGAACTCTATAGGTACATAGGTTCATTAATTAGTGCACATTGCCAGAATTTTTGTATATTATGTACTAGACTGTTGGGCACTAATCTGACTTTTCCACCACTGACAGTTTGGGAACATAACCACTTTTTTTTTCTCATAGGGCAGGGAAAAACGAGCTGAAACAACACAAGTTATAACTACTATTCCTTCACACACACACACACACACACACACACACACACACACACACACACACACACACACCAGTTTTTCTGCATGCTTGAGAATTTGTCCAAGTGGATTTTAAAACTTTAACAACAAAGTTTTATTGATTTTATTGTTGAGAGGGAGAATTAGAGTACCACTCTGGTGGTACCTGTGCTGTTGGGGTTCAAACTTGAGCCCTCATGCTTCAGAGTCCAGTACTTTATCCTCTCACTTTATCTCTTATACCTCAACCTCTCAAAAGGCTTAAGGATCTAGAGGCTGAGGTCCAAGAGATAAAGGAAGTGATCATAGAACTTAACCAGCACCTTAAAAACAAGAAGCAGGGGAGTCGGGCTGTAGCGCAGCGGGTTAAGCGCAGGTGGCGCAAAGCACAAGGACCGGCATAAGGATCCCGGTTTGAACCCCGGCTCCCCACCTGCAGGGGAGTCGCTTCACAGGCGGTGAAGCAGGTCTGCAGGTGTCTGTCTTTCTCTCCCCCTCTCTGTCTTCCCCTCCTCTCTCCATTTCTCTCTGTCCTATGCAACAACGATGCCATCAATAACTACAACAATAAAACAACAAGGGCAACAAAAGGGAATAAATAATAAATATATATATATATATTTAAAAACAAACAAACAAACAAAAAAAAGCAAAGGCCTGTCGTGATCTTGACCCACCCTAATTCCTCTGCATCTTGCCCTGAGGCCCCTATTTTGGCAGACACTTGTCCGAATTCCCCTTTGGACTCCACAGCCACTTCTTCGGCCACCCCCATTTTGGCAGACACATGTCCGGAACCTCCTGCTGCCTCCACGGCTGCTTCTTCGCCCACCCCTGTTTTGACAGACACATGTCCGAATTCTCCTGTAGCCTCCAAAACCACTTCTTCGGCCGCTTGTCCAGAAGCTTCCACTTCGGTGACTCCTCCTACCGCTACACACTTATCAGAGCAAGTCCACACATTTCCGGTCAATGTTGCCCCCAATAGACAAAAACCTGAGGCCTGGTATCCATATTCCGTGACACACCTGAAGGAACTACGCCAGGCTATCAAGGATGACAGTATTCATGCTCCATGGACCAGGTCCATTTTACAAGGCCTGCTTCAGAACCTTAATACCCCCCAAGATTGGAGGGATGTAAATCGCGCTACGCTCCCAGGCCCCCTCTTCCTGCAATGGGAGGCATTCTTTCGCGACGAATGTTTACAACAATCGTGGAAAAATATTCAAAATCAGCCAGAGGGGAATTTTTTTTTATTTAAGAAAGGATTAATTAACAAAACCATAGGGTAGGAGGGGTACAACTCCACACAATTCCCACCGCCCAATCGCCATATCCCACCCCCTCCCCAGTAGCTTTCCCATTCTCTATTCCTCTGGGAGCATGGACCAAGGGTCATTGAGGGTTGCAGAAGGTAGAAGGTCTGGCTTCTGTAATTGCTTCCCCGCTGAACATGGGCATTGACTGGTCAGTCCATACTCCCAGTCTGCCTCTCTCTTTCCCTAGTAGAGTGGGGCTCTGGGGAAGCTGAGCTCCAGGACACATTGGTGGGGTCTTCAGTCCAGGGAAGCCTGGCCGGCATTCTGGTGGCATCTGGAACCTGATGACTGAAAAGAGAGTTAACATACAAAGCCAAACAAATTGTTGAGCAATCATGGACCCAAAGCTTGGAATAGTGGAGAGGAAGTGTTAGGGAGGGTACTCACTGCAAACTCTAGTATACTTCTGCTTTCTTACTTTGGTGCCATACTCCAAACTCAGTCAATTTCTGCTTTGCGTTTCTACTTCTTTTTTTTTTACATGCATAACATTCCCCAGATTCCCATTTAACAATACAACCCCCACTATGTCATTCATCATCTTTCATGGACCTGTATTCTCCCCACCCAACCACCCACCCCAGAGTCTTTTACTTTAGTGTAATACTCCAATTCCATTTCAGGTTCGTCTTCTGTTTTCTTTTCTAATCTTGTTTTTCAACTTCGGCCTGAGAGTGAGATCATCCCGTATTCATCCTTCAGTTTCTGACTTATTTCACTCAACATGATTTTTTCAAGGTCCATCCAAGATCGGCTGAAAATGGTGAAGTCACCATTTTTTACAGTTGAGTAGTATTCCATTGTGTATATATACCACAACTTGCTCAGCCACTCATCTGTTGTTGGACACCTGGGTTGCTTCCAGGTTTTGGCTATTACAAATTGTGCTGCCAAGAACATATGTGTACACAGATCTTTTTGGATGGATGTGTTGGGTTCCTTAGGATATATCCCCAGGAGGGGAATTGCAGGGTCATAGGGTAGGTCCATTTCTAGCCTTCTGAGAGTTCTCCAGACTGTTCTCCACAGAGGTTGGACCAATTGACATTCCCACCAACAGTGCAGGAGGGTTCCTTTGACCCCACACCCTCTCCAGCATTTGCTGCTGTTACCTTTTCTGATGTGTGACATTCTCACAGGAGTGAAGTGACATCTCATTGTTGTCTTGATTTGCATTTCTCTGACAGAGACTTGGAGCATTTTTTCATGTGTTTCTCGGCCTTTTGGATCTCTTCTGTGGTGAATATTCTGTCCAAGTCCTCCCCACATTTTTGGATGGGGTTATTTGTTGTCTTGTTGTTGAGTCTGGCAAGCTCTTTATATATGTTGGTTATTAAACTCTTATCTGATGTATGGCATGTAAAGATCTTCTCCCATTCTGTGAGGGGTCTCTTGGTTTGGGTAGTAGTTTCTTTTGCTGTGAAGAGGCTTTTTAATTTGATGTAGTCCCATAGGTTTATACTAGCCTTAGTCTTCCTTGTAATTGGATTCGTTTCATTGAAAATGTCTTTAAAATTTATGCGGAAAAAAGTTCTGCCAATATTTTCCTCTAAGTATCTGATAGTTTCTGGTCTAACATCCAAGTCCTTGATCCACTTGGAATTGACTTTTGTATTTGGTGAAATACAGTGATTCAGTTTCATTCTTCTGCATGTTTCAACCCATTGTTTCCAACACCATTTGTTGAAGAGACTCTGCTTTCCCCATGTAATAGTCTGGGCCCCTTTGTCACAGATTAGATGTCCATACGTGTGGGGCCTCATTTCTGGGCTCTCAATTCTATTCCACTGGTCAGTGTGTCTGTTCATGTTCCAGTACCAAGCAGTCTTGATGACAATGGCCCTATAATACAGTTTGAGATCTGGGAGTGTGATGCCTCCGGTTCTGTTCTTTTTTCTCAAGATTGTTTTGGCAATTCTAGGTCTTTTCTGGTTCCAGATAAACATTTGTAGCATTTTTTCTATTCTCCTAAAAAATGTGCTTGGGATCTTGATGGGGATAGCATTAAATTTGTAGATGGCTCTGGGTAATATATTCATTTTGATGATGTTAATTCTTCCAACCCATGAACATGGAATATCTTTCCACTTCTTTGTGTCTTTTTCAATTTCTTTGAGTAGGGACTCATAATTTTCAGTATACAAGTCTTTCACTTCTTTGGTTAGGTTTACTCCTAGATATTTTATTGTTTTTGTTGCTATAGAAAAAGGAACTGATTTCTGGATTTCAATTTCTTCTAACTTAGTGTTTGCATAGAGGAATGCCACTGACTTTTGAATGTTAATTTTATAGCCTGACACATTACTGTATTGCCTGATGATTTCCAAAAGCTTCTTGCTGGATTCCTTAGGTTTTTCCATGTATACTATCATGTCATCTGCAAATAAGGAGAGTTTGACTTCTTCTCTTCCAATCTGTATGCCTTTAATTCCTTGCTCCTGCCTGATTGCTATGGCAAGAACTTCCAACACTATGTTGAATAGTAATGGTGATAGTGGGCAGCCCTGTCTGAGGGGAAATGCTTCCAGTTTTTCACCATTGAGTATGATGTTGGCTGTAGGTTTGCTATATATAGACTCCACTATCTTGAGGAATTTTCCATCTATTCCCATTTTTTGTAGTGTTTTGATCTTAAAGGGATGTTGTATTTTGTCAAAGGCTTTCTCTGTATCTATTGATATGACCATGTGGTTTTTGGTCTTGCTTTTGTTGATGTGGTGGATCACATTGATTGATTTATGTATATTAAACCAACCTTGCATACCTGGGATAAACCCCACTTGGTCATGATGAACAATCTTTTTTTTTTTTTTTTAGAATTTATTTATTTATTAATGAGAAAGATAGGAAGAGAGAGAGAGAGAAAGAACCAGATATCACTCTGGTACATGTGCTGCCAGGGATTGAACTCGGGACCTCATGCTCGAGAATCCAATGCTTTATCCACTGCGCCACCTCCTGGACCACAATGAACAATCTTTTTGATATACTGCTGTATCCGGTTGGCTAGAATTTTGTTTAATATTTTTGCATCTATGTTCATCAGAGATATTGGTCTGTAGTTTTCTTTTTTGGTTGTGTCCCTGTCTGCTTTTGGTATCAGGGTGATGTTGGCTTCATAGAAGCTGGCAGGGAGTATTCCAGTGTCTTCAATCTTCTGGAAGACTTTTAAAAGTAGAGGTATTAGTTCTTCTTTGAAAGTTTTGTAGAATTCATTTGTAAAACCATCTGGTCCAGGACTTTTATTTTTGGGAAGATTTTTGATAACTGTTTCAATTTCATTAGCTGTGATGGGCCTGTTATCCACTTCCTCTTTACTTAGTTTTGGAAGTTGGTAGGTATCTAGGAAATCATTCATTTCTTCCAGTTTCTCTAGCTTGGTGGCATATATTTGTTCATAGAAGCCTCGCATGATATGTTGAATTTCTGTGGTGTCTGTTGTGATTTCTCCTCTTTCATTTACTATCCGATTTATTTGGGTCTTCTCCCTTTTTTGTTTTGTGAGTCTGGCTAAAAGTTTGTCGATTTTGTTTACTCTTTCGAAGAACCAACATTTACTTTCATTGATCTTTTGTATGGTTTTCCTATTCTCAATGTTATTTATTTCTGCCCTAACTTTAGTAATTTCTGTCCTTCTGGTTGCTTTAGGGTTCCTTTGTTGTTGTTCTTCTAGGTCTTTAAGATGTGCAATCAGGCTGTTTATTTGTGCCTTTTCTTGTTTCCTAATGTGTGCTTGTATAGCTATGACCTTCCCTCTTAGGACTGCTTTAGCTGTGTCCCAAATATTTTGATAGCTTGTGTCTTCATTTTCATTGAACTCTCGAAACATTTTGATTTCTTCCTTGATTTCCTCTTTGACCCAGAAGTTGTTAAGAAGTGTACTGTTGAGCTTCCACATTTTGGCACTGTTACTAATCTTTTGTTGATTGTTAAGTGTTAGTTTAATTCCACTGTGGTCTGAGAAGATGCTTGGGATGATTTCAGTGCTCTTGAATAGGCTGATGCTGTCTTTGTGGCCTAACATATGGTCTATCCTTGAGAATGATCCATGTGGATTTGAGTAAAATGTGTATTCCAGTTTCTTGGGATGAATGACTCTGAAAATGTCCCATAGTTCTAGTTTATCTATCTCTTCATTTAGCTCCATTATGTCTTTACTGATTTTCTTCCTAGATGATCTGTCAAGTTGAGATAGTGGAGTGTTGAAGTCCCCTACTATGATTGTGTTACTGTTAATATATTGCTGTAGCTCTTTCAGTAGAAGTTTGATGTATTTAGATGGCTTCTCATTGGGTGCATAGATATTAATAATTGTTAAGTCCTCTTGATTGACTGATCCTCTGAGCATTAAGTAGTGTCCATTCCTATCTTTTTTAATCTTATCTATTTTAAAGTCTATCATGTCAGATATGAGAATAGCTGTTCCTGCCCTTTTTTGTGGGCCATTGGCTTGAATGATAGTTTTCCATCCTTTCACTTTAAGTCTGTGTTTGTCTTATTGTGTTAGGTGAGTTTCCTGTAGACAACATATTGTTGGGTTGTGTTTTCTGATCCATCTTCCTACTCTGTGTCTTTTAGTAGGTGAATTCAGGCCATTGACATTTATTGATATCAAAGATTGAAGATATTTTAATGCCATTCTTGTAGAGTTTTAGAGTGTTTTGATATATGTCCTATTTGTGGTGGTCTGGTTGTTTATAGGAGACCTTTCAGAACTTCTTTCAGGGCAGGCTTGGTGATGGTTGCTTCCTTCAACTGTTGCTTGTCTGAGAAGGTTTTGATGCTTCCATCTAGTCTGAATGACAGTCTAGCAGGATATAGTATTTTTGGCTGAAAGCCTTTCTCATTGAGTACTCGATAGATATTTTGCCATTCTCTTCTGGCCTGTAGTGTTTGTATGGAGAAGTCTGCTGCTAATCTTATGGGTTTTCCTTTGTAGGTGACTGTTTTTCTCTTGCAGCCTTGAGGATCCTTTCTTTATCCTTATTCCTTTCCATTCTAAGTATGACATGTCTTGGTGTCTTTAGGTCTGGGTTAATTCTGTTTGGGACCCTCTGGGCTTCTTGAATCTTTATGTCTTTGGTGTTGTCTAGACTGGAGAAATTTTCAGCTATTATGGCCTGGAGAATGCTTTCTTCCTCTCCTTCTCTTTCTTCCTCTGGTAAGCCAATAATGCGTATATTGTTTCTTTTGAAGTCATCCCATAGGACTCTGTTGTTGTTTTCAGCATCTCTTAATCTCTTTTTGAGATCTCTTACTTCTTTTTTAGTTGTCTCTAATTCATCTTCAATCTTGCTAATTCTGTCTTCAGCCTCATAGATTCTATTCTCTCTGCCCTCTACTGCTTTCTGGAGTTCATCTATTTTGTTGCCCTGCTCTGATACTGTTTTAGCTTGTTCAGCTAGTTGCCTTCTTAGCTCAGAGATTTCAGCTTTCAGCTCTCTAATAACCATGAGATTATTAGAATTTTCTTCCATATTCTCATTTGTTGTTCCTGCATTTCTGATTACAATTTTTTCAAATTCTTTACTCACTCCTGTTATTATTTCCTTAGCTAATGTTTGGATATTGAACTCGTTTTTTTGTGCTTCACCCTCTGGAGGACTTTTAGCTGGACTCTTGTCCTGGTTCAAGACTCCAATATTTTTTCTTGTTGTTTTAACCATTTTATATATTTTGTTATGAGTTCCCTTTATCAGTACTTTTCAAATTATTGATCACTATTGCCTGGATTGACTTGTGTCTAAGTAATTTAATTAAACGGTTTACTGTGGTGGAAGTTAACAGTTTTTTTTCAATCCCTGAATTGGAGCTCAGTGGTGTAAAAGCCTCTTTTTTTTCTTCCCTGTAGGCTATGGGTGCCTGAGGGCTTTTAAACTATCAATAGGCTTCTTAGCTTAATCACTGACTCCTGACCAAGAGATAAAGCAGGGTGTGGCAGAGATAATCCAGTGTTTATGCAAAGAGACTTTCACAGCCCCTCAGCTATGCCACCGAGGTATAGGTCTTCTCCTGAGTTTCCCAGTTAGATCTCTGTCCCCTGGTGTCCCTCCCTGTTGCTGCTCCAGATTCTGAGGGTAGTAGCAATGGAGACTCAGAGTTGCACTTGGTGAGTCTCTGGGGAGTCCTTTCCTCCCTTCAGCTGTCCCCTTGTTGTGGAGCAGACTGGAGGTGGTGTCTCCACTGATAAACTGCTGAACTGTTAGCAGTCACTTAATCTCTCCTTAGGCCCCTCTCTCCTCTCTGTCACCAGCCACGCGTGTTTGTACTCACGGGTTATTTACTGGGTTCCTGTGGTCATTGTAGTCCTGTCTTGTTTCGGTCCGGGTGGTCTCCTTTGGTATTCCTAGTTGATCTGGGAGAGGAGAGGAGAGGAGCCAGAGGGGAATTTTGATGCATTGTTTGGAACAGGCCAATTAGAAACAGGGATTCAACAGGTGGAAGCCAAGTTTCCACTGGGGTATTTTGATCAGGTACGCCTGTGTGCATTAAAAGCATGGGAGTGATTAACACCACCTATGGGAGCGGCCTCAGCCCCCATTCTCTCCCTTCAACAAGAACCTGATGAATCCCTTGCTAAATTCATTTCCAGGGTCCAGTCGAGTTTGGAAAGGAAGATTTATAATCCTGATGCTCGTTTTCTCCTCCTGCGACCCATAGTCTGGGATGGAATGCTTCCGCATTTTCGACAGGCCTGTATCACTCTTAAAAACGAACACCCAGATACTTTGATTATAGCTACACAGGATCTCAGATCAAGCTCTTTTCAAGGACCTATGTTACAGGCCTATGCAGCTACCTTACATAAGCAAAAAGGGGCTTGCTTTCAGTGCGGTCGCCAAGGGCATTGGCGTAACCAATGTCCAGAAAATAGACCGTGACCCCGCCTCCAGTCAGGGCAACCCCGTCTCCAGTCAGGGCAACCCCACCTCCAGACAGGGAATCAGAGACCATGAATGCCTTGTCCCAGATGCCGGGATAGCCTGAGGGTACTTCTTCCCGAGCTAGTGCTCTCTGGGTTGGAGAGAACTCAACTGGAGCCAATCTAGACTGCTGCGTGGGAGAGGGATCAGGAACTTGTGCCTCACCAACTTCGCAGGAGATACACTCTGGAACTCTTGGAGCCGGAAAGCAATCTCCAAGTGTCTTTAATCAGAAGAGCAGCTGTTTTTATACTCTCCAAGTAGGGTGGAAACAGGATGTGATATAGAGAGGGTGGAGAGAAAAGTTACTGGTGAAAATCAGAGTGTGACAAGGAGGGGGCGGAGCAGGTGAGAATCCTGTCACTGAACCACCAATGCCCTGGAGTGCTTTATGTAAATGTAAAAGTGATTTATGTAAATAGACCAAAGCTTTGAATGGGATTAAATCTATCCCTATATAGGCATATGGTTAAGCAGAAGCCAGGGGGAGCTGGCATACTATCCAACACTGGATTTTCCTGGATATCTGGGTGGACAAAAGTTGTTGGCATTTCCTTCCTTCCTTCCTTCCTTCTTTCCTTCCTTCCTTCCTTCCTTCTTCCCTCCCTCCCTCCCCTCTCTCCATTCCTTCCTTTCTCCTCTTCCTTCTCTTTCTCTCTCTCTTTTCGCTAGTTCTTCTGTATTTCTGAATCTTTAGTTAAAGAGAACATTATTCTAAAACTGAGTTTTTGAACTGGGTAGTACATTTATGTGGCTCCAAATTCCACATGAGCGGGGCCAGGTGGTGGTGCACCTGGTTAAGTGCACACATTACAGTGTGAAAGGATCTAGGTTCAAGCCCCTGGTCCCCACCTGTAGGAGGAAAGCTTCATGAGTGGTGAAGCAGGGCTGCAGGTGTCTCTCTGTCTCCCTCTCTATCTCTTCTTCCCCTCTCAACTTCCCATTGTCTCTATCCAATAATAAGTAAATAAAAATATTAAACAACAACAACAGTGCATTCCACATGAGTCAAAGGAACATAAAGAATGACCAGAACGCTCCCCTAACTCCAGAGTCAACCATGCCTTGTGTATGTTTTTTTTCTTACACCGTTAAATTGAAAGTTCTCACCAGGTGACATGGTTTATACTGATTTGCTTATAGCCTTTCATAGGCACTATCATGCCATTCTTTCTGCTGTTGTATTCCCAGCAGTTAGAATGGTGCCTGACACAGACTAAGCACTCAGTAAATATGTCTTGGAGTTCTTGTTCTCTGTGTTAATAATTGCAAAGTACTGTGTGTTTAGCTTTTATTTATTTATTTATTTATTTTAACCAGTGCATTGAACAACACTGACTTAAGGAGATTTTGATCCTGGGACCTGGAGACCTTAGGTATGAGAGTCCATGGCATAACCATACCACCTCCCTGGCATATTTTTTCTTTTTCTTTATTTCTTTTTTGTTTTATTTTAAGCAGAACACTTTTAGACTCTAGTTTACAATGGTGCTGGGAACTACATCTGGGATTGGTGCTCAGGCATGAAAATCTTCTTGTATAATTAACCACTGTGCTGTCTTCCCAGCTCAACAATTACTATACTTTAAATACATGTTGATGGTAATGAAGTCTTTTCCAGTCTTTTGCTTTTGCAAAAAATGCAGCACCAAATAAACTCATGGACCATTTTACAGAAGTGTTTGTGTTTATAAGATAAATTTATAGAGAGGAATTTCTGGGTCAAAGAGGGTTTATGTTCTAAATTGCTTTCCTTAGAGAACATATATTGATTTATGCTCTTACCAGCTTGTGCAGTGCGCTGTGTCCCCACACATCCACCCACACAGAGAGTTATCCAACTTTTTGACTTTGGTCATCTGATTGGTAGAGCTCTTTTATCTTCACTTTCATTTTTAAGATCTTTTTATTAGTGATTCAGTATTAATTTAAAAAATTACGTCAGCAGGGGTATAATTCCACACCGTTCCCACCATCAGACTTCTGAATCCCAAGTCCCTCCATTCATTTTCATTTTCAATTTTTCTTTTTAAAAAACACTATTTATTTATTATTAGATAGAGACAGAGAGAAATTGAGAGGGGGAGACTGACAAGGAAAGAGATAAACACCTGCAGCCCTGCCTCACCACTTGTGAAGCTTTTCCCCTGCAGATGGGAACCGGGGGCTTGAACCCGGGTCCTTGTGCACTGTAATGTGTGTGCTTAACCAGGTGCACCACCACCTGGCCCTTGTTTTTTAGTTTTTAATGACTGAAACAAGACATCTTCAATCATCTGGAAGAACTATTAGTTCTTGCCAGTCTTGTACCTCTACTCAAACTTCACCTTAGTCTCTCAATGGGTCTTGCATTTAAGAGCAGGTTCTTGGGGGCTGGGCGATAGCGCAGCGGGTTAAACGCACATTGCACAAAGTGCAAGGACCAGCGTAAAGATCCTGGTTTGAGCCCCTGGCTCCCCACTTGTAGGAGGGTCACTTCACAAGTGGTGAAGCAGGTCTGCAGGTGCCTATCTTTCTCTTCCCCTCTTCTCTCAATTTTCTCTGTCCTATCAACAATAATAACAACAACGGTAAACAGCAAGGGCAACAAAGGGGAAAAAATAGCCTCCAGGAGCAGTGGATTCCTGGTGCAGTCACCAAGCCCTAGCAATACCCTTAGAGGCAAAAAAAAGCAGGTTCTCAGAAACATCCATGATGACAACAGTTTTTAAAAAAATTTAATTAATTAATTTATTTTTAAAGATTTAATTTATTTATTAATGAGAAAGATAGGAGAAGAGAGAAAGAACCAGACATCACTCTGGCACATGTGCTGCTGGGGATCAAACTCAGGACCTCAGGCTTGAGAGTCCAAAGCTTTATCACTGCACTACCTACCGGACCACTATATTATTTTTTTGAGAGAGATGAAGAGAGAGAGATAGAGAGAGAAAAACACCAGAGCACTGCTCAACTCTGGTTTATGGTGGTGCGGGGGATTGAACCTGGGATTTAGGAGCCTTAGGCATGAGAGTCTGTTTGCATAACCATTATGCTGTGATGACAACAGTTTTGTCCAAGGAGATATTTATAGGGTACTTTGTGGGCACAAGGTGATTGTAATTATAAACTTTCATGAAAGACTTGATCTTTGACCTCTTGGCGATTTTCTTCTTGCCCATGGCAGCTGTCACTTTGTGTGGGTAATGGTCAATCCCAGCCACCAGAACATGGGTGGTCTGAGGCACCATCATCAATGTTCTTTATGATGATGGTTGTGCCGTCTGGAGTAGCATCCAGCCAAGACCAGCAAGCAGCACCTTCCCAGGTTTCATAAAATTGACAACAATCTCTGGGGCCTATAGCAGAAAGGAAGCACCAACATGTCTATTCCTTTCACCCTTCAGAGATCTCCAGTCTATATTCTCCAAAGCTTTCCCAGCTACTCTAGGATTGAGGGAAGTAGAATTCACTCCTGGAAGGGAGAATCCCAGCTTGCCTGCCTTGGGAAGCTGCTCGGAACCCCTACAACATGCTGTGAGTCATAAAGTGAAATAACTTCCCAGTCATTAATCACAAGTTTCTTGGGCTTCTCTGTGTATGAAACTGTCCCAGGCTCCTGAGAAAGCTGGTTTAGATGGGGGTAGATAAGATGGTTATGCAAGGAGCCTTTCATGCCTGAGGCTCTGAAGTCTCTGGTTAAAAAAAAAAAAGAAGGGGAGTCAGGTGGTAGCACAGTGGGTTAAGCGCACATGGCGTGAAGCGCAAGGACTGGTGTAAGGATCCCGGTTTGAGCCCCCAGCTTCCCACTTGCAAGGGAGTCACTTCACAGGTGGTGAAGCAGGTTTGCAGGTGTCTTTCTCTACCCCCTATCCGTCTTCCCCTTCTCTCTCCATTTCCCACTATCCAACAATGACGACATCAACAACAACAATAATAACAACTACAACAACAATAAAAAATACCAAGGGCAACAAAAGAGAAAATAAAATAAAAAAAATAATTAAAAAAAAATGAAGAAGCTGGTTGATCAGGAAGACTCAGGACCTAAAGGTCATTAGATACAAGAGTGCAAATTTTCTGTTGCTTATACTTAAGCAACATCTTTCAAAGGGCAGGGAGAAAGTGGGGTCCTGATGTTAAGCCTAAATGAACCCAGTGGGCTGTTAGGCTCACATGAACCAGGTCTAGGTAGAATGAATGAGATGCTTATACAAGATAACCAGAGCTTTGTTTTGTATTGTCTTTCAGGAACTGTGTACCTTGACCATGCCGGAGCTACCTTGTTCCCCCAAAGCCTGCTTGCCAGCTTCACTAACGATCTCATGGAAAATGTTTATGGTAAAGAAAGACACACTATAGCTGATTTTTTATTAGTGAATTAAGAATGGTTGATGAGGAAAAAAGAAAGAAAGAAAGAAAGTGGCCCAGGTGTTGGCACACCTAGTTAAAAGCACACGTCACAGTGCACAAGGTTGCAGGTCCAAGCCCCTAGTCCCCACCTGCAGGGGGAAAGCTTCACAAGTTGGGGAGCAGGCTGCAGGTATCTCTCTGTCTCTTTCCCTCTCTGTCATCCACACTCATCTCAATTCCTCTCTGTCTCTATCCAATAATACATAAATAAATAAATAGTTAAAAAAAGAAAAATAATAATGGTTGACATGGTTACAAGATTATAGGGGTATAGTTCCATACCACACCCAAGACCAAAGTTTTATCACCCATCATCCCTTCAAGGTAACCACTATCATTCCCAGAAAGTTTTAAAAAATATTTATTTATTTCCTTTTGTTGCCCTTGTTGCTTTATTGTTGTAGTTATTATTGTTGCTGTTTTTGTTGGATGGAACAGAGAGAAATGGAGAGAGGAGGGGGAGATAGAGAGGGGAAGAGAAAGAGACACCTGCAGACCTGCTTCACTGCCTGTGAAGGGACTCCCCTGCAGGTGGGGAGCTGGGGGCTCCAACTGGGATCCTTATGCTGGTCCTTAAGCTTTGTGCCACATGCACTTAACCTGCTGTGCTACTGGCCAACTCCCAAGATTCTTTTTTAAGATTTTAATATATATTTTATTTATTTGTTTTTTAAAGATTTTTTATTTATTTATGAGAAAGATAGGAGGAGAGAAAAAGAACCAGAAATCACTCTGGCACAGGTGCTGCCGGGGATCAAACTCAGGACCTCATGCTTGAGAGTCCAAAGCTTTATCACTACACCACCTCCCGGACCACTTTAATATATTTTTAAATACATCATGAGTAATGCAGCTATGGACATAGGGGTGCATGTGTTCCTTTGAATTGGAGCACACATATTTTTTGCCTAGAATGTTAGCTAACACTTCATCTAGTATATCTCTGATTAATAGATGTTGGGATAATAGATTGGAACCCAGCAGATCACACAAAACTGACAACCCCCTTGTAGGGAAGGGTGTCAGACAAGTATCCAGAGAGAGTTGTTCCCTGTGACATAAATTCTGAATGGGAAGAACCGGCTCAGAGACATTAGAGGAAGGAATTGGTGTCAGGCACAGAATATGAAGGTACTATGTTTGATAGGGTAACTCTGGGGGACTGGCACAGTGCAGAGGGTGGGGCTTCAAGGGTTTCATTCATTCATTCATTCATTCATTCATTCATTCATTCATTCATTAAGTGTTGAGTAGCTGATGTGTGTAGAAGCCGTGGATCTTTTATATGAAAAAAGTAAATATAGTCCCTTCCTTTATGGACTATGGTCTACTCAGGCTAAGACCTTAATTAAGTGAAAAGAGAAGAAACTAGATAAGAGAAGAACATGCCAGACACTCGTTTAAGGAACTTCCTGTATACCCACAATCCCTAGTGGGTTTGCATAAGTCCATTGTATGCTCGTCAGGCTGATGTCAGCTGTATGCTAATTACATTCATGTCCTAACATGAATGATGATATTCTGGAACAAACACAAAGTGCGTGGCTATCAGAAGGGGGAGAAAAACTAAAGATTGAGGGAGCCGGGTGGTAGTACAACAGGTTAAGCGTACATGGTGCAAAGCGCAAGGACCTGCATAAGGAATCCTGGATCGAACCCCTGGCTCCCTACCTGCAGGGGGGTCACTTCACAAATGGTGAAACAGTTCTGCAGGTGTCTGTCTTTCTCTCCCCCTCTCTGTCTTCCCCTCCTCTCTCCATTTCTCTCTGTCCTATCCAACAACAACAACAGCTAGAACAACAATAACAAAAACAACAAGAGCAACAAAAATTGGAAAAAATGGCCTCCAGGAGCAGAGCAGAGCAGAGGATTCATGGTGCAGGCACCGAGCCCCAGCAATAACCATGGAGGCAAAAAAAAAATGTGTACATATTAAATTTATTTCCTTGTCAAAACAAACAAACTAAAAACTAAAGATTGATAAGTAAAGGGTGACTCTGGGACAGTCTTTATCCTTGAGTGGATGATAGAGAAGAGATGTGATTCCCCCCCCCCCACACACACACATATACTCTTGTGTGAAGGCAGAAATGTGTCTTTGTAGGAATGGTGCCAGGAGCAGTATGTGTGCCAGGAGCACCATGTGAATGGTGGTGTGAAAGCAATATGTTAATTAACTAATGTTCAAGACTCTTCTGGTCAGGGGAAAGAGTCATCTCCTGAGGTCATGACCTTGGTTTCCTAGAGTTCATTAACCAAGTGGGGCCGACCACCTTTCACTCATCTTGTACAGAAGGCTCTTGCATTGGCTTGGCGGTTTCTGCACTGACTTTTTCTCTAGTGTCCTCCTTCTAGACACCATCTTATTTTGTTCATGAAAGGATGGTTTATTTTTGTGTGTTTAACAGCGTTGTTAATTTTTGATTTCATGTAGGCTGTTGTAACCACAGCTTTGAATGATTTCTGTAACTTTACCAAATAGTACAATCATCACTATAAATCAGTGAGAACACTTTGAGTCTCCCTATAAGATTCCCATTGACAACTGATCCCTGTTGCTGCCCAAGCCCCAGGTAAACAATAATCTACTGCTTTCTGGATCTCTGTACAGTCGCCTTTGCTGGACATGTCATATAAGTGGAATCATGTAAGATGGTACCTCTTATGTCTGGCATTTTTTGCTTAGCATGCAGTTGAGATTCACTTATGGCACAGCCAATTGTTGTTGCTGACAAGTCTCTTATTGTATGGACACGTCTGTTCACAGGCTGATAATATCTATATTGTCCCCCAGAATTTAGTTTTATCAGTAAAGCAGCTGTGAAATTCACATGCAAGGGCCTTTGTGTGGATGTATGTCCCCATATCTCCTAAGAATCTATTCCAGGAGTGGCATAACTAAGTCACAGGTAGCTTTTTTGCATACATTTTTGAGCTATGGAAGAAGGTTTGGAAGGAAGGTAGATGAAGAGATCATCAGTATCAACTTGACAGCTTTCCTTTTCCACCCGCCAGGTAATCCTCACAGCCAGAACGTCAGCAGCAAGCTCACGCATGACACAGTGGAGCAGGTTCGCTACAGGTGAGTGGGGAAGGTACAGGTCTGAGCAGGCACGTCCACAGGAGTGAACTTCCTCCTACCACCTGCCTGCGTTGACTTCAGGAAGGTTACATACAGCTGAGTGGCCGCACATGTGCGGTGATAAACATCTGAGCCAGAGGGCAGGCAGATATGTGAGAAGATGCAGAACAGGACAGACCAGAAGCTCCGGTGGGCAACTCTGAGGTGTGCACAGCTGTGTGTCCCCTGACTGGTACCAGAATTACTGGGCCAGGGTGACCCACACTCTTCATCTTATTTTTCAGAAACAGTATGAAGTTTTTCTCTCTTTAAAAGTTATTGTTAGGGAGTCAGGCTGTAGCGCAGCGGGTTAAGCGCAGGTGGCGCAAAGCACAAGGACCGGCATAAGGATCTCGGTTCTAATCCCGGCTCCCCACCTGCAGGGGAGTCGCTTCACAGGCGGTGAAGCAGGTCTGCAGGTGTCTATCTTTCTCTCCCCCTCTCTGTCTTCCCCTCCTCTCTCCGTTTCTCTCTGTCCTATCCAACAACGACGACAATAATAACTACAACAATAAAACAACAAGGGTAACAAAAGGGAATAAATAAATAAAATAAAATATTTAAAAAAAGAAAGTCTCAATTAAAAAAAGTTATTGTTAAAAAATTATCTTGGAGGGGCAGGCAGTGGCACACATGTTAAGTGCACATATTATCAAGTGCAAGGACCCAGGTTCGAACTCCTGTTCCCCACCTGCAGGAGGTCTGTGTCATGGATGGTGAAGTAAGTCTGCAGGTGTTTCTCTCCCTCTCTCAATTTCCCCATCCTCTCTCAATTTCTCTCAGTCCTATCTAATAAAATTAGAAAGAAAAAAAAAAAGGAAAAAAATGGCTGCTAGGAGCAGTGGATTTGTAGAGCTGGTACCAAGCCCCAGTGATAACCCTAGTGGCAATAATATATATATATATAATTTAGTGTAACCAGGGCCTTGAATGTGCATGATTTCAGTGCTCTGACCATTTTTTTCTTGCATTCTGATAGCGACAGACACTCACAGAGACAGAGACAGAGAGACACCCCAGCTCTGAAGCTTCCTCTGTGTCACAGCCTTCTGTGTGATGCCAGGATTCAATCTGTGTTGCTCACACAGTCATGTAAGCATCCTCCCGAGTGAGCTATTCTCTAGTCCCCTAGGTTTTCTTCCTCCCTCCCTTCCTTCCTTCCTTCCTTCCTTCCTTCCTTCCATCCTTCTTCTCTTTCTTTCTTTCTTTCTTTCTTTCTTTCTTTCTTTCTTTCTTTCTTTCTTTCTTTCTTTCTTTCTTTCTTTCTTTCTGACTCGATGGTTATAGCTGGGGCTTGGTGCCTACACTACAAATCCACTGCTCTTGGAGGCCATTTTTTCCCCCTTTTGTTGCCCTTGTTGTTTACTGTTGTTATTATTATTGTTGTTGTTATTATTATTGCTGTCATTGTTGAATAGGACAGAGAGAAATCAAGAGAAGAAGGTAAGACAGAGAGGTGGAGAGAAAGATAGACGATTGCAGACCTGCTTCACCGCTTGTGAAGCAACCCCCTGCAGGTAGGGAGCTGGGGGCTCGAACTGGGATCCCTATGCCGTCCTTGTGCTTTGTGCCATGTACGCTTAACCCTCTGCACTACTGCCCAGCCCCCCTAGGTTTTCTTTCTATGTTTAATTAGGTTTCTTGTTACAGTCACTCCTTGGCTCTGCCTTTCAGTATTTGCATCTTAGAAAAACTTTTTACATTTCTCTGTGTAATAATTATTTTTTGATAAGCAATTCCCTGCTGTTGCTTCACTTGAAACAATTTCAAATCACTTCCAACTTGTAGTGCTTTGCTGCAGAGCTTCCTGTCTTAAGAGCAAACCGAAACACGCTGACACCACCACTTGCTAGAATGAAGCCAGAGAGTCAGTAAAGAAGGGGGTATTTTTAATGGCGATTAGGTAGCTAATTCATAGCTTCTTGTCTCACCCACTCAGAGTTGAAGACTTGGGAGGGAAAAATGGCTTTGGGAGGGAAAAATGGCTTCTGTCAGTTTGAACGCGTTTACCTTCTGTTCACACAACTTCCTCTGCCCTGTCCCTAATTTGACAGCTATGGCAAAGCCTAACTGGGGCTTCTCTAGCTAACAAGGTAGAAAGATGTCTGCTTTAGCAGGCATAGAACTATTTCCAGGCATGGGCTCTCCAGTGAAGCCGCAGAGTTGCTGTAAGGCTGTACTCTTTGCAGGATCCTGGAGCACTTCCACACCAGTCCAGAGGACTACACTGTGATTTTCACGGCAGGGAGCACAGCTGCTCTGAAACTGGTGACAGAGGCGTTCCCATGGGTGTCCCCGGGCACGGAGAGCAGCGGGAGCCAGTTCTGTTACCTGACTGACAGCCACACCTCCGTGGTGGGCATGAGGGAGGTGCTGAAGGTCAGGGGCGTCACTTCCATCCCAGTCAGCTTGGAGAACATGTTGGCAGCTGGGAAACAGGGAGAGGACATCAGTGACCCTGACTGCCCTGTGCCACATCTCTTCTGTTACCCAGCACAGAGCAATTTTTCTGGAACCAGGTACCCCTTGTCCTGGATAAAGCAGGTCAAGTCAGGGAAGATGTGCCCTGTGAGCACGCCTGGGAAGTGGTTTGTGCTGTTGGACGCCTCCTCCTTCGTGGGCACCTCGCCTTTGGACCTGTCAGTTCACCAGGCTGACTTTGTTCCCGTTTCCTTCTACAAGATCTTTGGCTTCCCCACTGGGCTGGGTGCTCTGCTAGTGAATAATCAGCTGGCTGTTCTTCTGAAGAAAACCTACTTTGGAGGAGGCACGGCCGCCTCGTACCTTGCAGGAGAGGACTTTTATGTTCCAAAGCCGTCGCTGACTGAAAGGTAACCCAGGAAGGGAGGGGCTGGTGAGAGTTCGGTGAGGCCAGGCCTGGCTTGTACCACCTGTAAATTGTGCAAGGGACAGGGCTGGGCCGCCAGGGTCAGGGGAGTTGACTGTTGCTGGCAGGGGTGAGGGCTGGAGGCAGGGCTCAGATGTGGGAGGCTGGAGTGTGCCAGAGCCAGTTCATTGGACTCTGCCCTCCATTTTGGGGGTTCTTCACAGCTGTGGGAGGAAAAGGCCCTGCAGATAAGGGTCATGGGCACAGGAGGTAAAAGGTCTTCTGGGGGAGTAAAGAGGATGGATCTGGGCAGTAAAGAGGCCCTGGTCTTGTCCTGCTTAGTAGCAGTGACAAGAGCCAGTTAAAGCCCTGATTTCAAAAGGTGACACCAAGAGCCAGGAATTAGCTCACATGGTAGAATACACTTTATTTATTTACTCACCTTTATTATATTTATTTATTGGATAGAGACAGCCATAAATCAAGAGGGGAGGGGGTGACAGAGAGGGAGAGAGACAGATACCTGCAGCACTGCTTCATGACTCAAAAAGCTTTCCCCCTCCTGGTGGGTACTGGGGCTTTGAGCCTGGGTCTTTGCACGTTGTAGATGTGTACTCAATTAGGTGTATCACCACCCAGCCTTGAGAGAGTACACTTAATATATATATAATTTTATTTTTGTTTAATTTTATTGTTAAACATTCAAAACCTTTGTTAAATGATAAATTAATTTTTTTGTGTGTGTAGACCATTCTGTATTTCTCTGCATTATTTAAACAACTGTGTCTCTTAGCTCTTGGTAGTAACTAAGTGATAGAGCACAGGACTTCAATTGATGACATCCCAGGTTCAGTTCCTGGTACCACATATGGCAGAGCCAAATGGTACTCTTCCCTTTGTCATGAAAATTAAAAACATCTTAATTATATTTAATGTATATAGGTAGAAATGAGTTATACTAAAATCCATTAGTGAGGAAAAAGGTTTTTTTTTTGCCTCCAGGGTTATTGCTGGGGCTCAGTGCCTGCTCTACGAATCCACTGCTCCTGGAGGCCATCTTTTTTTGTTGTTGTTGCTGTTGTTGTTGGATAGGGCAGAGAAATTGAGAGAAGATGGAAGACGGGGAGAGAAAGATAAACACCTGCAGAACTGTTTCACCACTTGTGAAGTAACCCCCCCTCCCCTGCAGGTGGGGAGCCAGGGGCTCAAACCGGGATCCTTGTGTGGGTCCTTGTACTCCACTATGTGCACCTAACCCAGTGTGCTACCTCCCGGCTTCCCAAATTTGTTGTTTTTAAGTAATAGCAGCCCCCTAATTTATTTATTTATTTATTTATTTATTTTTATTTATTTATTTTATTTAAGAAAGGATTAATTAACAAAACCATAGGGTAGGAGGGGTACAACTCCACACAATTCCCACTACCCAATCTCCATATCCCACCCCCTCCCCCGATAGCTTTCCCATTCTCTATCCCTCTGGGAGCATGGACCCAGGGTCATTGAGGGTTGCAGAAGGTAGAAGGTCTGGCTTCTGTAATTGCTTCCTCGCTGAACATGGGCGTTGACTGGTCGGTCCATACTCCCAGTCTGCCTCTCTCTTTCCCTAGTAGGATGGGTATCTGGGGAAGCTGAGCTCCAGGACACATTGGTGGTGTCTTCAATCCAGGGAAGTCTGGCCGGCATCCTGATGACATCTGGAACCTGGTGACTAAAAAGAGAGTTAACATACAAAGCCAAGCAAATTGTTGAGCAATCATGGACCCAAAGCTTGAAAAAGTGGAGAGGAAGTATTAGGGAGGTACTCACTGCAAACTCTAGTATACTTCTGCTTTCTTACTTTGGTGCCATACTCCAAACTCAGTCAATTTCTGCTTTGCGTTTCTACTTCTTTTTTTTTTTACATGCATAACATTCCCCAGATTCCCATTTAGCAATACAACCCCCACTATTTCATTCATCATTTTTCATGGACCTGTATTCTCCCCACCCACCCACCCACCCCAGAGTCTTTTACTTTGGTGTAATACTCCAATTCCATTTCAGGTTCGACTTGTGTTTTCTTTTCTAATCTTGTTTTTCAACTTCGGCCTGAGAGTGAGATCATCCCGTATTCATCCTTCTGTTTCTGACTTATTTCACTCAACATGATTTTTTCAAGGTCCATCCAAGATCGGCTGAAAACGGTGAAGTCACCATTTTTTATAGCTGAGTAGTATTCCATTGTGTATATATACCACAGCTTGCTCAGCCACTCATCTGTTGTTGGACACCTGGGTTGCTTCCAGGTTTTGGCTATTACAAATTGTGCTGCCAAGAACATATGTGTACACAGATCTTTTTGGATGGATGTGTTGGGTTCCTTAGGATATATCCCCAGGAGGGGAATTGCAGGGTCATAGGGTAGGTCCATTTCTAGCCTTCTGAGACCCTAACTAATTTATGTGCATAGTTACAAAAGATCAGTATCACGCAGATTATATACTTGATGGGGGACAGGTGGTGGTGAACTTTCTAAAGGGCATACATTACAATGATTGATTGATTGCTATGACAAGGTGAACTATGAAAATATCAGAATGGCAGGTTTAGGTCCTCCAGATCCATTGTTTTATTTTTGTTCTTCACTCTCATTTGTTACTAACTTGTAAGTATTGGAAACATAAGAAAGCCAATTTCCTTTTTTTTTTTTTAATTTATTTTTTCTTTTGTTGCCCTTATTGTCTTTTTATTGTTGTAGATATTATTGTTGTTATTAATGTTGTTGTTGTTAAAGTGTAGTCATATAAATCACTAGTTAATTAATATGACGGGGAAAATTAATTGTATGTCTCAAAGTTTTTAAAACACAGACTGAGTCTTTTTAATATATAGGCTGTGTATTTGATATGCAGACTCTCTCAAAAGCCTAGACCAAGTAGATCAGAAGCAACCAACGGCACAGCTACATACAAGATACTGGGTACTATACAGCAAGCTCTAACAAAAGGACTATTCAAAGTTAACCCAATTACCAAATAATGTGATGATAACATTAACTATACATTGTCTTTTTGAAATAAAAAAAAATTTCTCTTTTGTTGCCCTTATTGTCTTTTTAGTGTTGTAGATATTATTGTTGTTATTGATGTTGTCATTGTTAGATAGGACAGAGAGAAATGGAGAGAGGAGGGGAAGACAGAGAGGGGGAGAGAAAGATAGACACATGCAGACCTGCTTCACCGCCTGTGAAGGAACCCCCCTTCACCGCCTGTGAAGGAACCTCCCAGGTGGGGACCCGGGGGCTCTAACCAGGATCCTTACAGTGGTCCTTGTGCTTTGAGCCACATGTGCTTAACCCACTGCGCTACTGCTCGACACCCCGAAAGCCAATTTCTTTGTATTAATTTATTTTCTATTTTTTATTGCCATGGCTCAGTGGCTGTATGATAGACCCACAGTTCTCTGTGGCCATTTTTCTCTCTCTTTTTTAAAAAAAATATTTATTTATTCCCTTTTGTTGCCCTTGTTGTTTTATTGTTGTAGTTATTATTGTTGTTATTGATGTTGTTGTTGTTGGATAGGACAGAGAGAAATGGAGAGAGGAGGGGAGGACAGAGAGGAGGAGAGAAAGATAGACACTTGCAGACCTGCTTCACTACCTGTGAAGTGACTCCCTTGCAGGTGGGGAGTCGGGGGCTCAAACCGGGATCCTTCTGCTGGTCCTTGTGCTTTGCACCATGTGTGCTTAACCCACTGAGCTACTGACTGACTCCCACCATTTCTCTCTCTAATCTATTGGTAGAGGCAAAAAGAAATGGAGATGGAGTCAGGCAGTAGCGCAGCGGGTCAAGTGCACGTGGCGTGAAAACGCAAGGACCGGCATAAGGATCCACCTGCAGGGGAGTCACTTCACAGGCAGTGAAGACAGTCTGTCTTCCCCTCCTTGCTCCATTTCTCTCTGTCCTATCTAACAATGATGACATCAATAATAACAACAATAATAACTACAACAATAATAAAAAGCAACTAGGGAAACGAAAGGGAAAATAAATAAGTAAAAAAATTAAAAAAAAAATGGAGATGAAAGTGGGAGGTAGACAGGTAGAGAGAAAGAGGGACACTTGCTTCACTGGTTGTGAAGTTGCCTTCCTACCAGTGGGGGATAGGGGCTTAAATCCAAGTCCTTTCAATTAGTAATATATGTGCTCTAATTTTAATTTATTTATGTATTACTGGGTAGAGACAGAGAGAAATTGAGAGGGAAGATAGAAAGGAAGAGAGACAGAGATAACTGCAGCACTGCTTCACCACTTGTGAAGCTTTCCCTCTGTAGGTGGGGACCAGGTTCTTGCTTGAATCTGTATCCTTGTGCACTGTCAAGTGTGTACTTAACCAGGTGCACCACTGCTTGACTCTGAAAGAGTACACTTCACTGTGCTCCAGGACCTAGGTTTGAACCTCCAGCACCACATAGGAACACTGTGCACAGCACCAAAAGAAACTCCATGAATGAATCTAGGAGTGATGCTTTCTCTCCTCACACTTCCAACTAGAAATTAAAAGGGGGACAAAACAAAGTCTGCCAGGAGCAATGAAATCATTCCTAGTGGGATTTGGAAAAGAGAAACAAAAGTTACACCATTTGGAATCAATGTATGCACATGTTGGCAGCATAGCTGGTTCTTCACCTCTGCTTGGCACTTTGTTAGCAAAAAAGAATCCATGAACACAGAGGCTCCCAGGGCTGGGGGAAAGCTTCACAAGTGGTGAAGCAGTGCTGCAGGTGTCTCTCTTTCTTTCTTCCTTTCCCTCCCTCTCACTTTCTCTCTGTCTTTATCTAATAAATAAAAATAATAAGTAAAAAAATAGCACATGGCCTAATCAAATGAGAACAGATGACAGGCTCCACATCATATAAAAGTGCAGAATAACAAGACAATTCGGACTTTATTTAGTTGACAGGGGCGTGGTTCTGGATCGATCACACTTTTCTTTTTTCATTTGGGTGGACTACTTTATACCAAGTGCTGCACCCGGATTCTCAGAAATCAGGATATATTTATGTAATATTAGAATCCCTATAATTTTTGACCCTGTCATTTTTAAAATTTGTGATTAATGGTGATTTACAAGGTTATATGATCATAAGATATAGTTTCACACCACACCCACTACCTAAGGTCTGTGTTCCCAGCCTGCCAACAAAGACCACCGTACTTCTCACAAAGACTTAGAAACAGTTTGCTTCTCTTTCTCTCTTTTTTTTTTCAAGTTCATGTGAGTTAGTTCTCCAGATTCCACATATGACTCAAACCACCTGGTAGCTGTCTTTGATCTCTTTACCCATCTTGCTAAGCATAATCACCTCCAGTTCCATTCATTTTGTCCAAAAGGACACTATATCTTCCTTTTTGATTGCAAAGTAGTATTCCATGGAGTGCATATTCCATATCTTCTTTTTTTTTTTAAAAAAATATTTTTTATTTATTTTGGATAGAGGCAGAGAAATTGAGAGAGAAGGAGACAATAGAGACACCTGCAGCACTGCTTGCACTGCTCATGAAGATTCCTTGCAATCAGGCTTGAACTCATGCTGTGCAGATGTCTCCCCAAGGCTCTGCCACTTTACACAGAGATTTATGATACTTTCAGGGCTTTCCCCAACCAATCCTGTCCCGACACATCACTCCAGGGTGTTGACCTAAAAAGCCCGCCTACTCCCCCCCCCCCCCCCCCCCCTCTCTCTCTCTCTCTCTCTCTCTCTCTCTCTCTCTCTCGCTCTCTTGCTTGGTGGTGTGGGTAGGAGGGGGACGGCCATTCTTGGCTGGCTCCAGGTGGCCCAAACTGTTGCGTTGCCACCCCACCCTGAGGTCCCCGCACGAATAAAAGACTGTGTTCCCTTTCTGCTCCAAACCTCCTTTTTCTGTGTCCCGCCACCGCTGTGTCAAACGACAAACTCAGGTCCTTGGCACTGTGATATTTGTGCTTTACTGGGTCTCCTGCCCCTATAACGTCTTTATCCAGTAATCTGTTGATGGGCATTTAGACTGAGTCTCGATTTTTTTTTTTTTGCCTCCAGGGTTATTGCTGGGGCTCGGTGCCTGCACTACGAATACACTGCTCCTGGAGGCCATTTTCCCCATTTTGTTGCTCTTGTTGTTTTTATTGTTATTGTTGTTGTTCGACAGGACAGAGAGAAATGGATAGAGGAGAGGAAGACAGAGAGGGGGAGAGAAAAATGGACACCTGAATACCTGCTTCACCGCTTGTGAAACTACTACCCTGCAGATAGGGAGTTGGGGGCTCGAACTGGGATCCTTATGCTGGTCCTTGCGCTTTGAGCCATGTGTGCTTAACCTGCTGTGCTACTGCTGCCCGACTCCCTCAATTTTTTTCTTGTGAATTCGTAGTTAGAACTCAAGATTTTTTTAAAAAATTCTATTAATGATTTATAAAACAACAAGGGTACAATTCCACACCATTCCCACCACCAGAGTTCTATGTCCCCATTTCCTCCATTGTAAATTGCAGTAGCTCTCCCAAGGCCACAGATATGGGTTGACTATTATTTCTACAACTATCTATATTTATATTTATTTGCCCATTTTTTTCTATGGTTCTACCTTCTTTCTTTTAAAATTTTATTTATTTACTTATTATGCCTCCAGAGTTATTGTTGGGGCTCAGTGCCTACCCTACAAATCCACTGCTTCTGGAGGCTATTTTTTCTCTTTTGTTGCCCTTGTTGTTTCTCATTATTATTATTATTGTTGTGATTGCTGTCATTGTTATTGGCTAGGACAGAGAGAAATCGAGAGAGAAGAGGAAGACAGAGAGGGGAAAGAAAGCAGACCTGCTTCACCAGACCTGCTTCAATGCTTGGGAAGCCGAGGGCTCGAACTGGGATCCTTGTGCTTCACACCTTGTGTGCTTAACCCACTGCGCTACTGCCTGCCCCCTTCTCTTCTTTCTAAGTTACATCTATACCTGTTACTACTTCCAAATGTCCTTCCTTTTTACTTCCTCTCTCTCTCTTTGAGTCCTGATGGAATTGGAGTTCAGAGTCCTTTGGTCATCTTCCCCTAACATTTTACCCCTTCTGGAAGTATGGACCAAAATTCTTTATGGGGTGCAGAAGGTGGGAATTCTGGCTTCTTTGCTGGACATGGGCATTGACACGTCAATCCATACCCCCAGTCTGTTTCTGTTTTTCCCTAGTGGGGACAGCAAAGAGGTTAGTGGGGCAGGACCCAACAGCTAGGTAGATGAGAGTGGTAGATCAGGTCCGAGAACTTGTGTCCTGGATTTGAGACAACCATGGAATCGTGGACTCAGAGTGAACTGACAGAATGGGCTGCCAGCTTTGACAAGATCACTCTGGCTACTGCAGGGGTGAGAAGGAAGCTAGGAGAAAGTGGGGAGTCTTCAGAAGCATTTGAGTGAAGAGTGGCTCAAATTCTACTAAGCCAACAACTACCTTATGGCACGAGAGGCGGCACAGTGGCTAGAGAGTGATATTTACAAGTATAAAGTCCTGAGTTCAATCCCTAGCATTCCAAGTGCCGGTGATGCTCAAGTTTTCTCTCTTTATTTTATTATTTTTAAAAATATTTTTAATTTTATTTATTTATTCCCTTTTGTTGCCCTTGTTGTTTTATTGTTGTAGTTATTATTGTTGTTGTCGTCGTTGTTGTTTCCCACATCTACGCTCGACCGGACCTGCCAATATACGCAGATATCTTCGCCCACCCTGTTCAACGCTTGACGTCTCGTCACCCAATCTGGTCCCCTATGCCTACACTGAACTTCTCTGTTCCAGACTCTTGGAAACAGAGTTGGCAGTCAGCTGAGGTAAAGAACAAACACCTCATCACAGACCCCTGCAAGCGTCAACCCGGCTTTGACCTAGCACGTTATGATTGGGCCCTCCTCAATCGCTATCGAACAGGCCATGGCCAGTGCGCCGCTATGTTCCATCGCTGGGGAGCCAGAGACGACCCGAACTGCCCCTGTGGCTACAGACAGACTATGACCCACATAGTCAACGACTGCCACCTCTCCAGATTCAAAGGAGGTCTCGAAACTTTACATCAGGCTCAACCTGATGCTGTTGACTGGCTATGGAAGAAGGGCAAACGCTAGAAGAAGAGGAGGAGGAGGAGGAGGAGGAGGAGGAGGAGGAGGAGGAGGAGGAGGAGGAGGAGGAGGAGGAGGAAGAAGAAGAAGAAGAAGAAGAAGAAGAAGAAGAAGAAGAAGAAGAAGAAGAAGAAGAAGAAGAAGAAGAAGAAGAGCCCTACCCCACTAGGGAAAGATAGAAAAAGACTGGGGGTGTGGGTCGACCTGTCAACATTCATGTCCAGCGGAGAAGCAATTACAGAAGCCAGAACTCCCGCCTTCTGCACCCCAAGAGAAGGGTCCATATACCCAGAGGGAGAGCCAGGCTAGGGGAAGATGACCAGAGGGCTTTGAACTCCAACCAGGACCTGGAGAGAGGAAGAAAAAAAGGGAGGGCATTTTTTGGAAGTAGTAACAGGTGTAGTTGTGACTTAGAAGGGAAGAGAAGGTAGAACCATAGAAAAAAAATGGGCAAATATATAAAAATATAGATAATTACAGATATAATATTCAACCCATATCTTAAGCCTTGGGAGAACTACTGCAGTTTCCAGTCGAGGGAATGGGGACCCAGAACTCTGGTGGTGGGAACAGCGTGGAACTATACCTCTGTTGTCTCATAATTTTGTAAGTCAATATTAAATCACTAAAAATCAAAGATATAAAAAGAAAATAAAACAGATTTCAGGAGTACTTTCCTATACATACATGCTGTGTATATGTAAGGCTTTATACCGCCTACCAAAATTCTGTGCCCCACTCCCCCCATCATAACCATCTTGGTTCTTACATTGTACAGGAGATAATCTGGTTACTTTAAAAAAAAATTTTCATTTGCTTTAGTCATCTATATTTTACATATAGGTGTCCTTCATTTATTTTACTAAGCATAACCACCTCTAGTTCCATCCATTTTATTCCAAATGATACAATATCATTCTTCTTTATTGTAGAGTAGACTTTGGAATCACTGACATTCCTACGAGGTGATTATTCTGAGTGATGTAAGGAAGGAAATGAAAGACAACTGTAAAATAGTTTCACTTACATGTGAAATATAGGTGAAATATAGAGAATTAAATCAGGGGGAGTGGGTGACATGCCAGGTTAAGTGCACATAGTACAAAGTATAAGAACTCACACAAGGATTCTGGTTTTCTGGTTTGAGCCCTTCCCCCCCATTGCAGGGGGGTAGTGTGTCACTTCTCAAGTGGTGAAGCAGGTCTGGAGGTGTGTCTCTCCATCTCTCCTTCCCTATCTCTCCCTTACACTCTAAATTTCTCTTTGTCCTATCCAATAAATAAAAAGGAATTAAATTACATGAACTTATAAACAAAAAAAGGAGGAGAAGAGAGGAGGTCAACCCATCTCTAAGGCTTTAGTTATCCTTGGTGGGTAGGGGCACAGAATTTTGGTGATGGGTTTGGTGTGGAATAATACAACCATTATCTTATAATCTTGAAATCACTAATAAAATAACAAAAATAAATGAATAAATAAAGCAAGGGAAAAATAGAGTGAAATAGACAAACAAACAGAAAAGTGCTACTTCTACATATATACTCAAAGGACAAATTCAAAAAGATATGTGGACCCCTGTATATGTAGCTGCAGTATTTGCAATAGCTTAAGTATGAAAACAACCTGAATGCCTAACAGTGAGTGGATGGCTGGACAAAGGAGTTGTGGGAAATGTATGAAATGGAATACTTCTCTTCAGTCAGAAAGTATCAGACTGGGCTGGGGAGATAGCATAGTGATTATGCAAAAAGACTCTCATGCCTGAAGCTCCAAGGTCCCAGGTTCAGTCCCCAGCACCACCATACACCACAGCTGAACAATGCTCTGGAAGGAAGAAAAGAAGGAAAGAAGGAAGGAAAGAAGGAAGGAAGGAAGGAAGGAAGGAAGGAAGGAATTGTATAATTTGGAACAAAATACCAATAGGTTCTTTTTAAGAACCTCAGATCTAGGATTGGGGAGACAGCATAATGGTTATGCAAAAAGACTTTCATGCATGAGGTTCTGGAATCCTAGGTTCTAGCCCCAGCACCATTATAAGCCAGAGCTGAGCAGTGCTTTGATTTGGTCTCTCTGTGTATCTCTCTCTGTATAGCTTACTGACAAATAAATAAAATATTAAAAAGTCAAAGGAGGAGGAGAAGCAGCAGCTTGTTAGAGCTATGTGTTGGGGAAAAAGCACCGTGGTTAAGCAAAAAGGTTTTTTTAAAAATTTATTTCTTTATTGGGGAATTAATGTTTTACATTCTACAGTAAATACAATAGTTTGTACATGCATAACATTCCCCAGTTTCCCATTTAACAATACAACCCCCACTATGTCATTTATTATCCTTCATGGACCTGTATTCTCCCCACCCACCCACCCCAGAGTCTTTTACTTTGGTGCAATATGCCAATTACATTTCAGGTTCCACTTGTGTTTTTGTTTCTGATCTTGTTTTTCAACTTCTGCCTGAGAGTGAGATCATCCCATATTCATCCTTCTGTTTCTGACTTATTTCACTTCACATGAATTTTTCAAGGTCCATCCAAGATCGGCTGAAAATGGTGAATTCACCATTTTTTACAGCTGAGTAGTATTCCATTGTGTATATATACCACAACTTGCTCAGCCACTCATCTGTTGTTGGACACCTGGGTTGCTTCCAGGTTTTGGCTATTACAAATTGTGCTGCCAAGAACATATGTGTACACAGATCTTTTTGGATGGGTGTGTTGGGTTCCTTAGGATATATCCCCAGGACAGGAATTGCAGGGTCATAGGGTAGGTCCATTTCTAGCCTTCTGAGAGTTCTCCAGACTGTTCTCCACAGAGGTTGGACCAATTGACATTCCCACCAGCGGTGCAGGAGGGTTCCTTTGACCCCACACCCTCTCCAGCATTTGCTGCTGTTACCTTTTCTGATGTATGACATTCTCACAGAAGTGAAATGATATCTCATCATTGTCTTTATTTGCATTTCTCTTGACACTCAGAGACTTGGAGCATTTTTTCATGTGTTTCACAGCCTTTTGGATCTCTTCTGTGGTGAATATTCTGTCCAAGTCTTCCCCCCATTTTTGGATGGGGTTATTTGTTGTCTTGTTGTTGAGTCTGGCAAGCTCTTTATATATGTTGGTTATTAAACTCTTATCTGATATATGGCATGTAAAGATCTTCTCCCATTCTGTGAGGGGTCTCTTGGTATGGGTAGTGGTTTCTTTTGCTGTGAAGAAGCTTTTTAATTTGATGTAGTCCCATAGGTTTATACTTGCCTTAGTCTTCTTTGTAATTGGATTCATTTCATTGAAAATGTCTTTAAAATTTATGCGGAAAAGAGTTCTGCCAATATTTTCCTCTAAGTATCTGATAGTTTCTGGTCTAACATCCAAGTCCTTGATCCACTTGGAATTTACTTTTGTATTTGGTGAAATACAAAAAATACAAATTCAGTTTCATTCTTCTGCATGTTTCAGCCCATTGTTTCCAACACCATTTGTTGAAGAGACTCTGCTTTCCCCATTTAATAGTCTGGGTACCTTTGTCAAAGATTAGATGTCCATAGGTGTGGGACCTCATTTCTGGGCTCTCAATTCTATTCCACTGGTCAGTGTGTCTATTCATGTTCCAGTACCAAGCAGTTTTGATGACAATGGCCCTATAATACAGTTTGAAATCTGGGAGTGTGATGCCTCCGGTTCTGTTCTTCTTTCTCAAGATTGTTTTGGCAGTTTTAGGTCTTTTCTGGTTCCAGATAAACATTTGTAGCATTTTTTATATTCTCCTAAAAATGTGCTTGGGGGGAGTCGGGCTGTAGCGCAGCGGGTTAAGCGCAGGTGGCGCAAAGCACAAGGACCGGCATAAGGATCCTGGTTCTAATCCCGGCTCCCCACCTGCAGGGGAGTCGCTTCACAGGCGGTGAAGCAGGTCTGCAGGTGTCTATCTTTCTCTCCTCCTCTCTGTCTTCCCCTCCTCTCTCCATTTCTCTCTGTCCTATCCAACAACGACAACAACAATAATAACTACAACAATAAAACAACAAGGGCAACAAAAGGGAATAAATAAATAAAATTAAAAAAAATGTGCTTGGGATCTTGATGGGGATAGCATTAAATTTGTAGATGGCTCTGGGTAATATATTCATTTTGATGATGTTAATTCTTCCAACCCATGAACATGGAATATCTTTCCACTTCTTTGTGTCTTTTTCAATTTCTTTGAGTAGTGACTCATAATTTTCAGTATATAAGTCTGTCACTTCTTTGGTTAGATTAACTCCTAGATATTTTATTGTTTTTGTTGCTATAGTAAAAGGAATTGATTTCTGGATTTCAATTTCTTCTAACTTAGTGTTTGCATAGAGGAATGCCACTGACTTTTGAATGTTAATTTTATAGCCTGATACCTTACTGTATTGCCTGATGATTTCCAAAAGCTTCTTGCTGGATTCCTTAGGTTTTTCCATATATACTATCATGTCATCTTCAGATAAGGAGAGTTTGACTTCTTCTCCTCCAATCTGTATCCCTTTAATTCCTTGCTCCTGCCTGATTGCGCAAAATGGTTTTCATGCCTGAGGTGCCATGGGTCCCAGGTTCAATTCCCAGCTCCACCATAAACCAGAGCTGAGCAGTGAGTGCTCTGGTAAAAATAGCTCAGAGCTGCCCTGAGTATAGTGCCCTCTTGTGGGCAAGAGCCACAGCACAGATTTCCTCAAGGTGCTGACAATTTTCTTCTTTTTTTAAAAATCATTTTATTGGGGAGTTGTTGACACATGAGTACTGACCAGCAGTCTTTTTGGGTACTTTTTCAGCACTGAGAGACAATGCATAGATAAGGAAGAGAGGCAGCCTGATGGTGTGCTAAGCCTCCAGCCTAGGGGGAAGCAGATAGAGGGGAGACATTCAAAGATGATGGCTCAGATCCAAATCTCCTTATCTGTCATAAAATGCACCTTGAGAAACCGGCCACAACTTGACTCTTGTTCCCTTCACCATGGTTACAGGTTTGAAGATGGCACCATCTCATTCCTTGATGTGATAGCATTAAAACATGGATTTGATGCCCTTGAACGCCTTACTGGTTAGTAGATTTCTTTTATTGTTGTCGTAGTTATTGTTGTTGTTATTGATGCCGTTGTTGTTAGATATGGCAGAGAGAAATGGACAGAGGAGGGGAAGACAGAGAGGGGGAAAGAAAGATAGATACCTGCAGACCTGCTTCACTGCCTATGAAGCTAACCCCCTGCAGGTGGGGAGCCGGGGGATCGAACCGGGATCCTTACACTGGTCCTTGTGCTTCACTTAACCTGCTGCGTTACACCCAACTCACAATATTTTTACCCACTATTCATTTTTGGTGTACAAAATCTGAAGGCTTAATTAATGCTATTAAAAAAAACAACAACAAAACGATGACTGCCGGGCTTTTGTGGGGAGGCCTCTCTCGGGCACAGATTCCCTGGCGTGTCTGCCCTGTTGTGCACCAGGAGCGGGTGCTTAGGAAAATATGACCCAAGGCTGCCAGGGTAGAGCCTTATGGGACTCTCACAGTGTCTGTTGCTAGTGATGTGACATAAGATGACCCGGAGACTGTGTTTAGGAACGATCCGTTTATTGAACAGAAAAGCAGTGTTTTTAAGGGGTCATAGGAGGAAGTAACATGTATATTCCATATATGGTAGGGAGGTAAGGGGTCTAGAGGGGGTCAGGACTTCTCTAGTGAGTGATCGAAGGAATGAGGAAATTGTTAGGGGTTGAGAAAAGGTCAGGGTTTGATTAGTGACTACTGAGCAAGGGTTTAATTGGTTGAAGGAACTAGGAAATAGGGTTATCAATAACCAGCAGACGGAAAGGGGTCCTGAGGGCAGAGAGAAGATGGATCATGTATGATTAAAGGAACAGAGTGGGTAGAGAACTAGGGAGAGGAAGGTCGGTTATTGTTTGACAGAGCAGAACAATGATATATGGATTACATGTGATCAAAGGAGGTGAACTTCTAGTAACCTCTGAGTAAGCAAACCATCTGGTTTGGGAACCGAGGAAGTGGGCTGTGTGTCAGGGGGTGCAGAATCCTTGTGAGGCAGGGAGACTGGCGGGGGGGGGGGGGCAGGTCCTGGGGGTCATTTCCCTCCTTGCTTGATTTCTGGTAGAGAGACTAACAGGGTGGTCATGCTCTCCAGGCACCTATCTTTCAATGGGAGGTCCCACACCAAGCTTAACCATATCCTCACAATTTCCCTACAGATGACAAGGGTGCTGGGAGGAGAAGCACCCGATTAAATTTACATGTTACCATATGCAAGGAATTGAGTTCAAGTCCCTGCTCCCCATCTGAAGAGGGGAAGCTTCATGAGTAATGAAGCAGGTCTGCAGGTGTTTCTCTGTCTTCTCCCTCTCTATCTCCCCCATCTCTCTCAATTTCTATCTGTCCTATCAAATTAAGAGTAAAAAAAAAAAAAAAAGGAAAAATGGTCTCAGGAAGTGGTGGGTTCATTATGCAGGCATCAAGTCCCACCAATAACCCTGACAGTAATTAAAAAAAAAAAAGATGAGAAGCATTTTTTATAGAAGCATCCCACAGAAAGAACAATGGTAAGCTGCTGTTCAACACCAAAGACTCACTATTTACTTTCTGGACTGTGCTATATAGTATTTACCAGAATTTAAAATCATGAAAGTAAGGGCTAGACCTGCCACTTATTAATGACCTTGTTTTTTGTTTTTTTTTTGCGGGGGGAGTGGGTGGGTGAAAGAGAATTCTAGCTAGAAAGCAGAGCCTTGTGTGGTCCAGGAGGTGGCACAGTGATAAAGCATTGGACTCTCAAGCGGGAGGTCCCAAGTTCAATCCCTGGCAACACAAGTACCAGAGTGATGTCTGGTTCTTTCTCTCCTCTTATCTTTATCACTAATAAATAAATAAAATCTTAAAAAGAAAAAGAAAGGAAGAAAGAGAGAGAGAGAAAGGAGAAAAGCAAGCAAGCAAGCAAGCAGAGCCTTGAACTGAGAGCAACTTCCCCTTCTGGTATTTGGGGAGTGACCAAAAGTGCAGGCAGGCTGGCTGGGGTACAGCAGAGCAGAAGATGAGTTGGGGATTTTTTTCTATAAATATATATTTGTGTATTGAATAGAGACAGAGAGAAATTGAGAGGAGAGTGGGAGGTTGGGAGAGAGACACCTGTAGCACTGCTTCATCAACCATAAAGCTTGCCCTTTGCAGGTGAGGACCTGGGTTTTGAACCCAGGTCCTTGCATATTGTATCAATAATATGTACGCTCAACCAGGCGGGACACCTCCACAGCCCCAAGGTGGGGATTTTGACTGGAAACTTTAAAGCATATATGGGCAAGGGTTTCTCAAATCCTAGGCATTGTGTATTGGGGCTCAGCACCAAGCATTGCTGAGTCTCATGGCTTGCTTTCTACCTAAAACTTAAATGGTTGCAGGGGGGAGGGGAGAGATTAATTTAGGGACAGTGAGGGGAGAGACAGTTCCATTTAGTCTCTCTCTCTCTTTTTTATAATTCCTTTATTGGGGAATTAATGTTTTACATTCGACAGTAAATACAATAGTTTCTACATGCATAACATTTGCCAGTTTCCCATATAACCATTTAGTCTCTTGAACACACTAATGCACAGTCAAAATGATTCATGGTGCAGAGTGGTTTCAGGGTAGAGAGATGATACGTGGTCAGCCTAACTAGATGTGGCTGATCTCTGGAAAGGAGAAGGGGGAAAAAGTGACATTTAGGGTGAACATTACTGATGAGGAACAGCACAAACCGGTCTTGGCTTGGTCTTGTGAAATGCAGGCCGTGGCAATATCCATCCTCCCCACAAATGGGCTGGACAAAGCAAGTTATTTTTTTATTATTATTATTTTTCTCCAGGGTTATTGCTGGGGCTCAGTGCCTGCACCATGAATCCATGGCTCATGGAGGCTAATTTTTTCCCTTTTGTCGTCCTTTTTTTTCTTTTTAAGTTCTTTATTGGGGGATTAATGTTTTACATTCAACAGTAAATATAATAATTTATACATGCATAACATTTCTCAGTTTTCCACATAACAATGCAACCCCCACTAGGTCCTCTGTCATCCTTTTTGGACCTGTACTCTTTCCCCCACCCACCCCAGAGTCTTTTACTTTGGTGCAATACAGCAGGTCCAGTTTATTTATTTATTTATTTATTTATTTATTTATTTATTCCCTTTTGTTGCCCTTGTTGTTTTACTGTTGTAGTTATTGTTGTTGTTGTTGATGTCATGGTTGTTGGATAGGACAGAAAGTGAGAGAGGAGGGGAAGATTGGCGGGGGGGGGGGGGGGGGGGGGGGGGAAGACACCTGCAGACCTGCTTCACCGCCTGTGAAGCGACTCCCGTGCATGTGGGGAGCCGGCTCGAACAGGGTCCTTAAGCTGGTCCTTGAGCTTTTGCGCCACCTTCGCTTAACACGCTGTGCTACCGCCCCACCCCCGTTTTGTTTTTAAATGAATGAGCGAGCTCACATAAAGTTCATGATTCTGTGTTGTCTGGTGACTGTTGAGGTGGCATGGAGAACGTAAGGCAGCACACTTTTACCTTGGCTCGGTACACCTACGCTGCCCTGTTAGCCCTCCACTACCCCAACGGAGCCCCCGTGGTGCAGATCTACAGCGACTCTGAGTTCAGCAACCCTGAGGTTCAGGGTCCAATCATCAATTTCAACGTGCTTGATGACCATGGAAACATTATTGGCTACTCCCAGGTAAGGTTTTTTTTTTTTTTCCCTGACCTATTCACAAGAAGACTTTTTTTTTCTAATTTCTTTTCTTTTCTTTTTTTTTTTTTAAAGATTTTATTTATTTATTAATGAGAAAGATAGGAGAGAGAGAGAGAAAGAACCAGACATCACTCTGGTACATGTGCTGCCAGGGACTGAACTCAGGACCTCATGCTTTAGAGTCTAGTGCCTTAGCCACTGCACCACCTCCTAGACCACAAGAAGACTGTTATTGTGTGGAGCTCTGCAGCCTCTCTGGATCTTGAAATTTGCAGTCTCTGGGGTCTTGTCGTTTGTGTGACGAAACCTGTGAACTGCCAGAGAGAACACTGCGCCTTCTGCAGGGACCACTGGTCTTGGGGGCCAAGCCATGGTGCATTCAGCATAAAGACCCAAGTTTGAGCCCTTGCTCCCCACCTGCAGCGGGAATGCTTCACTAGTTGTGGAACAGGTCTGCAGGAGTCTATTGTTCTCTTTCCCTCTCTATCTCCCCCCCCCCCAATTTCTCTGTGTCCTATCCAATAAAATGGAAAAAAATGGCTACCAGGAGCAGTGGATTCGTAATGCTGGCACTGAGCCCCAGTGATAGCCCTGGAGGAAAAACAAAACAAAACAAAACAAAACATAAAACCCAACACTGGTCCTTCCGTAATTGACAACATTAGTGCAGTGATGTAGAGTCCAGGCCACGATAGCACATGATGCGTTGCATCCCAGATGCGCTCAGATTGAAGTGTATGAACACTTAACTTGGAGTTTCACCTAAGTTCAATACATTCTCCTTTTTGGGGAATATCTATAGTTCAACTCCATAAGCCTCAATTCTCAATAATCTTTTATAAATGTGTTTTATAAACCCACACTATCTCATAGTTATTTAGGATGAAACTCCAGGCTCATGTTTTCATTTGATTGCTAGGAAAGAGGTCAGAATGTTGATCTGAAATGCTCTCCCAGGCAGAGAGAGACAGTGACATCCCTGACACTGTTCCATGCCATCTAAATCTTTAGGTGGACAAAATGGCCAGTCTCTACAACATCCAAGTGCGAACTGGCTGCTTCTGTAACACTGGGGCCTGCCAGCGGCATCTGGGGATAAGCAACGAGATGGTCAAGAAGCATCATCAGGTTGGTACTGGACCCTGCATTGCAAACAGAGTCAGAATGAACCCAAGGGGGTGTCTCTACCTGCTGTTGTTTGTCTGGGGGGGGGGGTGTCATGCAATTGAAAAGGGGATCAACTACCATGGGAAATATATTCAATTGATACCTCTGTGGCTGTCACTTTTTACTTACAGGGCAGAAAGTAAATAAAAAAGAACTAAACTTTTAGACTCTAAGAACAAAACAGTGGTTTCCAGAAGGGAAGGGAGTGGAGTGAGGCTAGGTGAACTAGGTAAAAGGTGTCAGTGGTATGATGATGGATTGAAGCTGAAATTCTGTTGGCATCTGTGTACAGAAGCTGGGTCCACAGGCTGGATATCTGAAACTTTCATGCTTTCACAAGTATGACTTCAATTAAAAAAAAGAGCTCACCAAACTCAGCAGCAACAACAACAGAATGACCCCATCCAAAGGTGGGGAGAGGATATGAACAGAATATTTACCAAAGAAGAGATCCAGAAGGCCCACAGACATGAAAAAATGTTCCAAGTCATTGATTGTCAGAGAAATTCAAATAAGGACAACAATGAGATACCACTTCATTCCTGTGAGAATGTCATACACCAGAAAAGATAGCAGCAACAAATGCTGGAGAGGTTGTGGGGACAAAGAAATCCTCCTGCACTGCTGGTGGGAATGTTAGTTGATCCAACCCGTGTGGAAAGCAGTCGAGAACTCTCAGAAGGCTAGAAATGAACTTACCCTATGACCCTGAAATTCCTCTCCTATGGATGTATACTACGGAACAAAACATGCTCATCCAAAAAGGTCTCAGTATATCTGTGTTCATGGCAGCACTATTTGTAATAGCCAAAACCTGGAAGCAAACCAGGTGTCCAACAATAGATAAGTGGCTAAGAAAGTTGTGGTATATATACACAATGGAATACTGCTCAGCTATTAGGAATGGTACCTGTTGTTGGGCATCTGGATTGTTTCCATATTTAGGCTACTACAAAGAGTACTGCTATGAACATAGAAGTACATAGGTCTCTCTGGCTAGGTGTTTTTATTTTCTTTAGATAGATCCCTAAGAGAGGGATTGCTGGGTCATAGTATAGGTCCATTTCCAATGTTCTGAGATACTTCTGAAATATCTTTCACAGAGGTTGAACCAGTTTACATTCCCATTAGCAGTGTAGAAGTATTCCTATTAACCCCACACACCCACTTGTTCCTATCCTTCCAATGTATGATATTCTTTTTTTTTTCTTCCCTTCAGGGATATTGCTGGGGGTTCAGTACCTGTACCATGAATCCACTGCTCCTGGAGACTATTTTTTCCCCTTTTTGTTGCCCTTTTTTAAATTGTTGTTGTGGTTATTATTGTTGTTGTTATTTATATTGTTGTTATTAGATAGGACAGAGAGAAATGGAGAGAGGAGGGGAAGACAGAGAGGGGGAGAGAAAGACACCTGAAGACCTGCTTCTCAGCCTGGGAAGTGACCCCTCTGCAGGTGGGTGGCCAGGGGCTCGAACCCAGATCCTTATGCCAGTCCTTGCACTTTGAGCCATGTGCGCTTAACCCACTGCACTACTGCCCGATCCCACGATGTGTGATATTCTTACAGGTGATAGGTGGTAACTCACTGTTGTCTTTACTTGCATTTCTTTGGTAGCCAGTGATTTTGAGCATTTGTTATATGTCTGTTGGCCATCTGAATGCCTTTTTGGGTGAAGATTCTGTCCATGTCCTCTCCCCATTCTTAATGGAGTTATTTGCATGGTGATATGTGGTGGTCTGGTTTCATTTATATATATTTTAATGGGAAAGAAAAAGATACAGAGGGAGAGTCCAAAACACTGTTCAGGTCTGGTTTATGGTCATGCTGGCGATTGAATGTGGGATCTCAGAGCCTCAGGTATAAAAGTCTTTTGTATAACCATTATGTCTCCCCAGTCTCCAGTTTCATTCTTTTTAATTTTTTATTATCTTTATTTATATATTGGTTAGAGACAGCTAGAAATTGAGAGGGAAAGGCATGGTAGAGAGGAAGAGAGACAGAGAGACACCTGCAATACTGCTTCACAACTTGCAAAAACTTTCCCACTGCAGGTGGGGACCAGGGGCTTGAACCCAGGTCCTCGTGCATGTAATGTGTGCACTCAACCAGGTGTACCACCACCCAGCTCCTCTTTCATTCTTCAATCCAGTTTTCCCAGAACCATTTGTTGAAAAGGCTCTCCTTTCTCTATTTAATGCTTTGGATCTTCTTGTAAAAAAAAATTGTCTACATGGGGGCTCTGTGAACTCTTGAGATTGATATTAATCTTACTTCTTAGTTGTGTAAAGTAAGGTCCAGAAAGTGGAGTCCTGTTTCTGAGCATTGCAGTTCTATTTCCATGGGTGAATTTTGTAAAATTAACAACATTTAAAAATTTTTTACTTATTTTTAAAATTATTTTATTTTAAAATATTTATTTATTAGATAGAGAAGAGAAATTGAGAGGAGAAAAGGGGAAGATAGAGATGGAGAGAGACAGAGAGACACCTGCAGCTCTACTTTACCATTCATGAAGCTCCCCCTACAGGTAGGCACCAGGGACTGGAACCTGGGTCCTTGCCCACTATAATGTGTGCACTTAATCAGGTGCACCACCGCCTGCCACCCCCCCCCCCCATTTGTTTTGCAAAGCATTTTCCAACTTGTCTATGAGTGATCACTCTGAATGACTTGTTTCCCTTTTATTCTAGGCTGGTCACATCTGTGGAGATGACATTGACCTCATCGATGGGCAGCCAACAGGATCAGTGAGGATTTCATTTGGATACATGTCTACACTTGAGGACGCCCAGGCCTTCCTCAGGTTCATCATTGCAACCCGACTGCGCCCATCTGAAGGCCAGCCTCTCTCTCAGGTTACCCCCAGGAATGCCAGGGAGCCACAGTTGGAAGTCAGGGCTGGAAGCACACCCGCTGCCATGGACAGACACAGCCTGTGGCCTCAGGAAGATGCTTCCGCAGACTCTGGGGTTTGGAACCGCTTGTCCACTACTGTGGATGCTGCAGGTTTGCACTCATCTCTATCTGAGGCCATCGAAACCCAGCATACCCAGTCTGAGAAGTCTTCAGGAGTCTTCAACTGGGGCCCAGGGACACACGTCATCACCAACCTTTATCTCTACCCCATCAAGTCATGTGCTGCATTTGAGGTCAGGGCTTTTATGGAAGCATAGTGATTACTTCTTCTTAGTTCGCTTTATGATGTTTTTTCAAAGAAGAGCATGTAAAATCAAAACCATCTTCAGAGTACTGTGACATATGAAGTCATTATTTTTTATTTATTTATTTTTGCCTCCAAGGTTACCTCTGGGGTTTGGTGCCTGCACTATGAATCCACTGCTGCTGTGGCCATTTTTTTCAGATTTTTTTGTGTAGGACAGAGAGAAATTGAGAGGGGAGGGAAAGCAAAGAGGGAGAGATAAAGATAAACATCTGCAGACCTGCTTCACCGATTGTGAAGCTTCCCCCTACAGATGGGGAGCTGGGGGCTGGAGCCAGGATCCTTGAGCTTTGTACTATGTGCACTGAACCTGGTGTGCCACCACCCAACCCCCCTGAAGTCATTATCATTTATTTATTTAAAAAATTTTAAAAGCATTTTACTTATTTTATTTTTGAGAGATAAGCAGAGAGAGAAAGACACAGAGAGAAACACCAGAGCACTGCTCAGCTTTGGCTTATGGTGGTGCGGGAGATTGAACCTGGGACTTCAGCGCCTCAGACATGACAGTCTCTTTGCATAACCATTAAGCTATTTACCCCCACCCTTAAAAATCTTTTTTAACCCTTTATTTATTATTGGATAGAGATAGAGAGAAATTGAGAGGGGAGGGAGGGTAGAGAGGGAAAGAGACAGAGAGAGACTCACAGATCTGCTTCATCACTTGTCAAGCTTTCCCCCAGTAGGTGGGAACCAGGGACTTGAACCTAGGTCCTTGGCCATCATAATGTGTGCATTTAACGAGGTGCTCCACCACCTGGTCCCAAAGAGTCATCATCACTCTCATTTTATTAGTTTAGGCTGACTTAGAGAGTTTTGAGTCATGGTTTACTACTCCCTGCTGAAGCCCCTTACATGCTCTGTTTCCTCCAGCCTTCACACCAACGCCATGGTTATCATCCTTGTTCTATAAGCATGGAGCCCAAGTGTTACTGAAGTCTAAATGGTTTGCACAGATCACTAACTCCTAAGTGCTAGAGAAAGAGTTGGAATGAGGTCAGCTGCAGCCACGAGTCCATGGTCTTATATGTCCTCACAAGGTGGCATGAGTGAGGAAGCTTCCTGGATCTTTTCTGTAAATGCTCCAATCCCACTGTTGAGGTTGTTTCTCCCATGAGCTACACCTCCCACTGGTCTCACCTCCTGATTTTATTAGAGTGGGGGCTAGGATTCCAACGTAGTGAACTTTGTGGTATATCAATGTCTAGTACATTATAGTGGGACCTAGAGTATATTTGGAGGTGGCAGGAGTGGCTTCTTGAAGAGGGAATGTAGAATATGAGATGGAATCAAGCATCTTGAGAGAGGAGGAAGTACATTCTAGACAGATGGAATGGCATCTAAGTAGTGCTGAGGTGTGCAAGAGCCTGGTAAATTACAAGAGCTGAAAGAAAGCCTTGTTTTTTAAAAAAATACTCTAGAAAGATTTATTATTATAATTATATTTAAATTAATTTAAATTAAATAATTAATTTTTACCAGAGTTCTACTTAGATGGTGGTACAGAGGATTGAACCTGGGACTTTGAAGTCTTAGGCATGAGAGTCTCTGCATAACTATTATCCTATCTCTCCTGCCCAGAAAACCTTACTTTGTGTGTATGTATTTAGGTGACCAGTTGGCCACTAGGAAATCAGGGGTTGCTGTATGACCGGAACTGGATGGTGGTAAATCACAACGGCATTTGCCTGAGTCAGAAGCAGGAGCCCCGGCTCTGCCTGATCCAGCCCTTCATTGACCTGACGCAAAGAATCATGGTCCTCAGAGCCCAAGGTGTGAAAATGGGGTCATATTTACAAAGTAGCTTTTATACTTATATGAAAGGAAAATAATGACTTTCATTGACATGATGTCTAGCAAAGATGATATATGGTTTGTTCTCCTGGGTCTTGAGAACTCTCTGAGGAGAGGTAAAGAGCTGATGGTTCAATCATAACATGAAGAAGCAGGTGTAGAATTTGAATTAGATGGCATGCTTTCCTTCACTTTATTTTTTTGCATCTTTAAATTTATTTATTTATATAATTTTAAAAAATGTTTATTTATTTATTTTCCCATTTGCTGCCCTTGTTGTTTTTTATTGTTTTAGTTATTATTGCTGTTGTTGTTGTTGTTGTTGTTGTTGGATAAGACAGAGAGAAATGGAGAGAGGAGGGGAAGACAGAGAGGGTTAGAGAAAGATAGACACCTGCAAACCCGCTTCACCGCTTGTGAAGCGACTCCTCTGCAGGTGGGGGGCCGGGGGCTCGGACAGGGATCCTTACGAGGGTCCTTGCGCTGGTCCTTTTGCTTTGCGCCATGCGCGCTTAACCCACTGCGTTACCACCTGACTCCCTAAATTTATTTTTATTATTTATTTATTTTTGCCTCCAGAGTTATCGCTGGGGCTCGGTGCCCATGCTATGAATCCACTGCTCCTGGCAGCCATTTTTCCCATTTTTTGCCCTTGTCGTTGTGGTTGTTGTTGGATAGGACAGAATGGAGAGAGGATGGGAAGACAGAGAAGGGGGGAGAAAGATAGACACCTGCAGACCCACACCATCTGTGAATGAACCCCCTGTAGGTGGTGAGCTGAGGGTTCAAAACGGGATTCTTTTTCTTTCTTTAAATATTTATTTATTCCCTTTTGTTGCCCTTGTTGTTTTTTTATTGTTGTAGTTATTATTGTTGTTGTTGTTAGTGATATCATCATTGTTGTTGGATAGGACAGAGAGAAATGGAGAGAGGAGGGGAAGACAGAGAGGGAGAGAAAGATAGACACCTGCAGACCTGCTTCACCATCTGTGAAGACACTCCCCTGCAGGTGGGGAGCCGAGGGCTTAAACAGGGATCCTTATGGTGGTCCTTGCGCTTGGTGCCATGTGCTCTTAACCCGCTGCACTACTGCCCGACCCCCATCTTTAATTTTTTAACCTTTATTTATTTATTTTGAATAGAGACAGAGAGAAATTGTGAGGGGAGGGGAAAATAGTGCAAGAGAGAGACAGAGAGACACCTGCAGACCTGCTTCACCACTCATGAAGCTTTCCCCCTGCAGATGGGGACCAGGGGCTTGAATCCAGATCCTTGTGCATTGTAATGTGTACACTTAACCAGGTGTGCCACCACCTGGCCCCCATCTTTAAAATTTTTAATGTTTATTTATTTATTGGATAGAGGTGTAGAGAAATCGAGAGGGGTAGGCAAGATAGCAAGGAAAAGACAGAGAGAGAGAGAGAGAGAGAGAGCGAGAGACCTGCAGCCCTTTTTCACCACTCTCAAAGCTTTTCCCCTGTCATGGGGACTGGGGACTTGAACCTGGGTCCTTGTGCATACTGGCATGTGCGTTCAACTTGGTGCACCACCACCAGATGCACCACCACCAGCTGCCCCCCATGCTTTCATTTACTTTCCTTTGATTGTCTCCACTCATCTTAGAAGACAGTACAGGGCTGGCACTCACTAAGCAGAATGCACACATCACTGAGGAAAACCCCTGGCTTGAGTGCCCAGCCACCACATGGGAATGCTTGCTAGTGGGAAGCTTCACAAGCAATGTAGTGGTACTGTGTTGTCTCTCTTTCTCTCATTCTCTATAAAGAAAAGGAGAATAAAATGGCTTCTATGGAGGGTGGAGTGATGCAGGCCCTGAGCCAGCACCATGTTCTTACAGAGTTGATCTTTTCTTTTTAATTTTTTTTTTTGCCTCCAGGGTTATTGCTGGGTTTCAGTGCCTGCACTACCAATCCACTGCTCCTGGAGGCTCTTTTTCCCCTTTTGTTGCCTTTATTGTTGTTATTATTATTGTTGTTGTTGCTGTCATTGTTGCTGGATAGGATGGAGAGAAATGGAGAGAGGAGGGGAAGACAGAGAAGGGGAGAGAAAGATAGACACCTGCAGACCTGCGTCACCACCTGTGAAGCAACTCCCCTGCAGGTGGGGAGCTGGGGGCTCGAACCAGGATCCTTACACTGGTCCTTGGGCTTCGTGCCATGTGTGTTTAACCCGCTGCACTACTGCCCGGCCCCCTCATTTTAATTTTTTATTATCTTTATTTATTGGAGACAGTCAGAAATTGAGAGAAGAGAGAGAGAGAGAGAGAGAGAGAGAGAGAGAGAGGCACCTACAACCCTACTGCACCACTTGTGAAGCCTTCCCCCTACAGGTGGGGATGGGGAGCTTGAACCTGGGTCCTTGCACACTGCAGTATGTGTGTGCTTAACCAGGTGCGCCACCATCCAGCCCTACAGAGGTGATCTTTTCGCATGATGATCAATTTGTCTCTAACCTTTGTTCACTAGGGATGGATCCCATCGAGGTGCCTCTCGAGGAAAACAGTGAACAGGCTCAGATTTGCCAAAGCAAGGTCTGTGCAGACAGGTGAGACTGTGCCGAAGGTGACAATCCTGGCTCCATCTGCAGGGTGCCATGGGGCGGGGGAGCACATAGTCTACTGCAGCTGCCCCTCCACTTTAGCCATCCTGGGTCCTCACTGGTTTTGGAACCTGCCCAGCATGATCCTTCCTCAGGACTTGACACTGAATGCTCCCTTTTTTTTTTTTTGTAATTTTTAAAATTATGTTTATTTATTTATTGGATAGAGATAGCCAGATATTCAGAGAGTAGGGCTGACAGAGGAGGAGAGAGACAGAGAGAGAGACACCTGTAGCACTGCTTCACCACTTGCAAAGCTTTCCCCCTGCAGGTGGGGACTGGGGGCTTGAACCCGGGTCCTTGTGCATTGTAACATGTGCACTCAACCAGGTACACCACCACCCAGTCCCCTGAATGTTCCCTTTTCATAGGATGCTCTTCCCCTGCTTAACTCTCTCCAGGGCCTGTCCATCACTAGTCCGGTTCAAGTTCCATTGGGTGCCAGCTGAAGAGCTCCCTCCTTCTCAGAAGGCAGAGGCCTCCACAGAAACCAGCCCCTCTTCCTGCTCATCCTGTGGGATTCTTCCCTTTTGCCTTTACTGCGCCCCCCCCCCCCATTTTCAGTCCCTACTGCTAAGGGGCAGCGGGGTTCAGTCTGAGTTGTTCTTTTCAGAGTCTGGAACTGAATGGTGGGGGAAGGAACAATTTGGAGGTGGCCTAGGGGAGCTTGGACTAGTGAGCAGCACAGTGGAGTGCTGAGAGAAGAGACCTGATTCACATTTTGAAAAGACTGTCGAGTAGTGAGAAGGCATAAGGGCACATACAGAAAGGCTTGCTAAGCACCTGTGTTGTAACAGGTGAGAGCAAACGGAAGCTTGGGTCTGGGTCAGGGAGAGAAGCAGGTATACAGCTGGTAGTCCAGTCATCTGCACTAGCTGACTGGTTGAAGGAGGCTAAGGGTGTGTGTATATGTGTGGATGTCTGGATGTCCCTCGGGTTGTGTGACTTCCGAATGTTGACCCATAGGTTCTGTTCCAATATTGTGCACTATTCTTCATCTCAGTGATTGGCAATAAGCCATCTGTTCTAGAATCGTCTAGAAAGCTTGGAAAGTGAGGCCAAACATAAACTGTAATATTTATAAATTTATTTATGCAACACTTTAAATTCTTTTAAAAAAATTTTTATTTATAAAATGGAAATATTGACAAGACCATAGGATAAGAGCGGTACAGTTCCACACAATTCCCACCCCCAGAACTCCATATCCCATCCCCTCCTTTGATAGCTTTCCTATTCTTTTAAAAAATTTTATATTTATTTTTATTTATTTTCCCTTTTGTTGCCCTTGTTTTATTGTAGTTATTGTTGTTATTGATGTTGTCATTGTTAGATAGGACAGAGAGAAATGGAGAGAGGAGGGAAGACGGAGAAGGGGAGAGAAAGATAGACATCTGCAGACCTGCTTCACGGCCTGTGAAATGACTCCCCTGCAGTTGGGGAGCTTTGGGCTCAAACTGGGGTTCTTAAGCCGGCCCTTGCACTTTGTGCCACGTGCGCTTAACCTGCTGTGCTACCACCTAACTCTCCAACTTTCCTATTCTTTATCCCTCTAGGAGTATGGACCCAGAATCATTATGGGGTACAGAAGGTGGAAGGTCTGGCTTCTGTAATTGCTTCCCCACTGAACATGGGTGTTGACTGGTCAATCCATACTCCCAGCCAGTCTCTCTCTTTCTGTAGTGGGGCTGGGATCTGGGGAGGCGGGGCTCTAGGACACTTGGTAGAGTTGTCTGGCCAGGAAAGTCAGGTTGGCATCATGATAACATCTGGAACCTGGTGGCTGAAGAAGAGTTAAGATATAAAGAAGGACAAATTGTTTACTAGTCATGAACCTAAAGGCAAGAATACTGCGGATGAAGATTTGGGGTCTCTGTTTTGGAAATAGCTATTAGGTCTATTTTAGGTATATTCCAAGGGGCCCATGACCCTACTAGTTTTTGCCTGATCTTGACATTGAATATCCAGGTGAGTTATTGTCTGGGGAGATGGTTTCATAATTGGAAAAAGAACTAGAAAGCTGGATCAGGGAAGAGAGTAGCTCCCAAATATGGGAAAAGTATATAAAATTTTTTAATTGTAAACCCCATTAGTTTGATCTGGGGCCCATATTCAGCACAGAAGCCTATGTAACCTCTGCACCCCTGTACATCTGATCTGGCAATTCCGTGGCTATGTCTAGGAACATTCCAGGCTGCACTAATTTCAGGACCCATCATCCTTGGGTGATAAGTAGAGTACATTGTCCAACCTCCCTTCGGAGAATGGAACATTCCCTACCACTGTTGAGGGCAAGGTCCTATAGGGGCCCACAATCCATTATGCTGTTCCTGATGGAGATGACCAGTGACATGGAGATGTCCCTGATGGAGAGAGAGATCTGTTAGAGGTCTAGGCCCATCTTGTCTGTGCATCTGTGTGAGAATCCAAGGACTCCCTGACTAGGGCCCCAGGTGATGGGATGACCTGGTAGTGACTAAAGAGTCATCATTAATGTATGCAGTCTCTTGCCTTTATTCAGCTTTTGTAGTCCTTACTTTGTCTGACCAAGTTAGCTTTGGAGTGCAGTAGGAGGTAGGTGAGGAGGGTATCTAGGTATAAGTAGAAACTGTTTCATTAGGTACTTTATGGTTTATTATTTATTATTTTTTCAATTTAATTTATTTATAAAATAAAAATAGAAAATATCAACAAAATCAGACAGAGGAGTGAAATTCCACACATTTCCCACCACCAGAGTTTCATATCCCATCCCCTCTATTGGAAGCTTTATCTCTCTGGGAGCATGGACCCAGGGTCATTATGGGGTACAAAAGGTGGGAGGTTTCTGTAATTACTTTTCTGATGGACATAGGCACTGAAAGTTTGATCCATACTCTCAGCCTGTCCCTATCTTTCCCTACTGAGGCAGCGCTCTGGAGAGGTGGGGTTTCAGGGTACATTGGTGAGGGCATCTGTCCGAGCAAGTCAGGTAGATGTCACGGTAGCATCTGCAATTTGGTGTTTGGAACATGGATTCCTTTGCTTCCTCCTTTCTTGTGGGACTTGGTTCAGTATTTCTTGTAAGGTGGGGTTGATTGTGGCAAATTCCTTTAGTTCTTGAGTATTTGAGGACACCTTTGTTTCTCCCTCATTTTTGAAGGATAATTTTGCAGGATACAATATTTGTGGCTAGAACTCTCTCTCCTTTAGAATTTTGAATAAGTCATTCCACTCTCTCCTTGCCTCTAGAGTTTGGGAAGAGAAATCTGATGAAAGTCTTATAGCTCAGCCTTTGTATGTAACTTCTTTCCTTTCCCTAGCAGCCAGCAAAATTTTTTCCTTGTCATTGACTTTGGCTAGTTTTACAGTAATGTACCTTGGCGTTGGTCTTTTTGTATTTATAAATCTGGGTGATAGTTTTGCCTCTTTATTATTATTTTTAAATTTTTAAATATTTATTTATTTTCCCTTTTGTTGCCCTCATTTTTTATTGTTGTTGTTATTGATGTCATTGTTGTTGGATAGGGCAGAGAGAAATGGAGAGAAGAGGGGAAGACAGAGAGGGGGAGAGAAAGACACCTGAAGACCTGATTCACTGGTTGTGAAGCAACCCCCCTGCAAGTGGGGAGCCGGGAGCTCAAACTGGGATCCTTACACTGGTCCTTGTGCTTTGCGCCACATGCGCTTAACCTGCTGTGCTACTGCATAACTCTCTCCTTCTGCCTCTTGAATGAGAATGTTCTGATGGTTTCCTAAGTGAGGGAAGTTCTCAGCTAAAATTGCTCTGAAAATGGACTCTGGGCCTTTGGCCTTGTCCTCCTCTTCAGATATACCTATCACTCTTATATTCGATCTTTTTATGGAGTCTGCAATTTCACAGAGAGTTGCTTCAGTTTTTCTGAACAATTCCTCTCCCTTATCTTTGAACTGAAAGAGTGGGCTGGCCGTATCTTCTAGATTGGAGATTATTTCTTTTCTTTTTTTAAATTTATTTTATTTATTTACTCCCTTTTGTTGCCCTTGTTGTTTTATTGTTGTAGTTATTATTGTTGTTGTCATTGTTGGATAGGACAGAGAGAAATGGAGAGAGGAGGGGAAGACAGAGAGGAGGAGAGAAAGATAGACACCTGCAGACCTGCTTCGCTGCCTGTGAAGCGACTCCCCTGCAGGTGGGGAGCCGGGGTTTGAACCGGGATCCTTATGCCGGTCCTTGTGCTTTGCGCCACCTGCGCTTAACCTGCTGCGCTACAGCCCGACTCCTGATTGGAGATAATTTCTTCTGAATGTGTGGCTCTACTTCCTAAGCCTTCTACCTGGGCATGGATTGAAGTTAGAGTGTCTTTTACTCCCTGGAATTCTGACTCCCTGAAGTTCTTCTTTCAAGATTTGAAGGTTCTTAGTGAACTCTGTTATAAGTTCCTCTCTTATGTATTTTAATTCCATAGAAACATGCTCTCTTAATTTTTGCTTAAATTCTTGGAGAATCTTTGTAATGAGCTCTGTGTAGTCTGTTTCTGAGAGTCTCTAAATCTGTAATTCCTTGGATTTCCTGTTTTATTTCTGTCTGGCTGATATGGCGTAGTTGGCTGTTTAGTTCTGTTTCTCTGCTTGCACATTTTTTTTGTGCTGGTTATTGATGGCCAGCAGGTGGTGCTATTGTGATCTCTAGGTTTCTCCTGTTTGTAGGATCTGTGGCGGGTGGGATGGGGTGGGGGTGGTTGCTTTGGGCTGTCTTGTGGTCACAAATGCCCTGTTTTATGCTGTGTTCTAGTCTTAAATTCAGAAGGCTAACCCCCCCTCCCCAGTCAAAGAATAATGGGTTTTAAGCCCCTGTCTCTTTTCTTCCAGCACTAAGAACAATGTTACTTGCTTGCTGCACTTAAAGTGAAATCACCAAAATGGTGCAGCTCAGCGCCCACGCAGCGCAGAGCTCCGATTTGACTTTTCTGTTCTTCAACCTGCCCCCAGTCCCTTTTCACTCCAACTGCATGTGAGCACATACCTGAGGCTGCAGAACTTTCATCTGCAGATTATGACTTCAGTTGGGTCTCTTGTATTTATTTGTTGTTTTGGGAGGAGAGGCAATTCGGTTCCAGTTATTCCATGACCACCCTTTATGGTGTATTTTTAACACTTTAAATTCTTGCATCTCCTTTTATCTAACTCTGATCTGGACCCCCATATGCGTGGCACAACAAACTTCCTTCCTTCCTTCCTTCCTTCCTTCCTTCCTTCCTTCCTTCCTTCCTTCCTCCTTTCCTCTCTCCCTTCCTTTCTTTTAAGATTTTTAAAAAATATTTTTCTTGGGAGTTGAGCAGTAGCACAGCGGGTTAAGCACATGTGGCACAAAGTGCAAGGACCGGCATAAGGATCCCGATTCGAGCCCCCGGCTCCCCACCTGCAGGGGAGTCCCTTCACAGGCGGTGAAGCAGGTTTGTAGGTGTCTGTCTTTCTTTTACCCTCTTTGTCTTCCCCATTTGTCTCTGTCCTGTCTAACAACGACGAAATCAATAACACCCACAATAACTACAACAACAATAAAAAACAAGGGCAACAAAAGGGAAAATAAATAAATATATAAAAAAATTAAAAATATATTTTTATTTTTTAAAAAAATATTTTATTTATTCATTAGAAAGAGGAGGAGAGAGTGAAAGAACCAGGCATCACTCTGGTACATGTGCTGCCAGGGATTGAACCCAGGACCTCATTCTTGAGAGTCTAATGATTTACCCACTGTGTCACCTCCCAGACCACTGGCACAACAAACTTTCAAGTGAAGGAACCTATTTAATAGTCACATGGAAGCTGTTGTCACACACAGTTTCTTATCTCCTTGTGACAGGTCTCTGCACGCCAGTCCCACCAGCAGCTTGAGTCCTTCTCCACTGTCGTGCACTGTATCCCTGCCTCTCTTTCAACTCCCTCTTGCCTCCCCTCCGCCTCCCAGAGGCCTTGGCTTTCCTGCAGCACATCTAGTGTACTATTTCCTGGTTACAGACACTTTTCAGGTAGCAAGAGGTGAGGTTTCTTATATTAGGAGCATGAGTTCTTAATATAATGAAAATGAACATTAGTACAATCTCTTCAAGTGTCAGAGAGATGTGCTACAGAACGAGGTGTCATCTTTCCTCCCCTTTCTAGAATGGAAAGGCAGTTTTTTTTAAAAGTAAATAATATAACTAGATTTTCAATAATTTCAATTTTGTAATCCTGATGTAAGATATGGGCAGTTTTGCATGACACATTCTGGGGATGTGCAGATTCCAATTAAAAAGTTATAGCCTTGGGGAGTCGGGCGGTAGCACAGCAGGTTAAGTGCAGGTGGCACGAAGTGCAAGGACCAGCAGAAGGATCCCAGTTCAAGCCCCCGGCTCCCCACCTGCAGAGGAGTCTCTTCACAGGCGGTGAAGCAGGTCTGCAGGTGTCTTATCTTTCTCTCCCCCTCTCTGTCTTCCCCTCCTCTCTCCATTTCTCTCTGTACTATCTGTGACAGACAACAATATGCTGTTACTTTCCTTCAGTACCAATGATTTATTAATATTTTTTTATGGTTAAGTTCCTTTTTTAGGTTTTAGTGTTAAATTCCTATCTCTCTCTTTAGAGTTGAGCTGTCTTGCTGAGTGAAGTAGGAAATTCCTTGCCCCTTCCCCCTTGAATAAACAGGATCTAATCAGTGAAGGCCACCCATAGTTCAAAGGACCCTGCATGGAGACAAGCCTTATCAGGATCTTATCAGTAAAGGCCACCCATTGTTCGAAGGACCCTACATGGGGATAAGCCTTATCAGGACCTTTGAACTGACTTTGTGGTATGCAGCCCACCGGATGGGTGGTCATAGCAGATGGCAGGGGGATGTGGCGACCCTGCCTGGTTGAATTCTATTGGTTGTGTGATCTTACTATATTTGAAACTAGCCCGCGCTTTGCTTTGAATGGATCATGCTTTTGCTAAGTTTGAAATGATTGGATCTTGTGTTTGCTATAGCCTGTTATTGGATGTAGATTGATAAGGTGATGTGCTCCCCCTCCCTGAGTGTAGTCTGAATTCCTATAAATTGTATTGTTTGAGCCCTGTTCGGGGCCGAGCTTGGTAGACTAACACCAGTCACCATCTCGGCCCGGATTGCAATTCGTTAATAAACATCTTTGCTTCCTTACAGTGGATGGTGGTTTGATTTATGCTCGCTAACACTATCCAACAATAACAACAACTACAACAATAAAACCAAACGGCAACAAGAGGGAATAAATATTTTAAAAAAATTATAGCCTTGTACAAGCCCCAATGCTGATGTCTTCCCAGGTCTTGGAATCTCCTACAGCATTTTCTTCCTAATACTTGTTACTATTGAGAGAGAGAGAGAGAGAGAGAGAATCAGAATATCAGTCTGGTCCATGTGATGCCAGGGATTGATTTCATGTTTTTAGGTTCAAATCTCTAGTCATGGTGCCACCTCCTCAGCCACCATTCTTCAGCTTACAAAGCATATCTGGTTCTTTGGGCTGCCTTGTCCCTGTAGCTCAAGGCTTGTGTTGTGTTGTGCTATGTGTACTACATTCTGTTCATATAACTCTATGTCATTTACATCATTATTTAAACGAATGCTGTGTAACACTGACACTACTCTCCCCTCCCCCACCAGAGTAAGTACTTATGACTGTGGAGACAAAATTTCAAACTGGCTGTCAAGGTTTTTTGGTCGCCCATGTCACTTGATCAAACAGAGTTCCAACTTTCAAAGAAATGCGAAGAGGAAACAGAGCAAAGGTACTACCTTTCAGATTGATTCGGAGAGGGTGGGACCTGGGTATAGCCTTTCAATCATCAGAATTGACCCTGTGAGATGGATTTGCAGGACAATTTGCTCATGTCCAGGAAGTGGGGGTGGTGGTCAAACTTTGGCAGAAAGGTACTTGTGGCTCTGTGGCAACCCAGGTGTGGTCTCCTGTAGAACCTCAGGGCCTGGATGAACTTCCACCCACTGTTTCTCTTCTGCCTAAGTGTTCTGTATATTTGGAAGCACAATTCCGTTTTTTTTTCCCCTCCAGGGTTATTGCTGGGGTTCGATGCCTGCACCACGAATCCACTGCTCCTGGAGGCTATTTTTTCCCTTTTGTTTACCTAGTTGTTTTATCGTTATTGTGGTTATTATTATTGTTGTTATTGATGTTGTTGTTGTTGTTGGATAGGACAGAGAAATGGAGAAAAGAGGGGAAGACAGAGGAGGGAGAGAAAGACAGATACCTGCAGACCTGCTTTACTGCCTGTGAAGTGACTTCCCTGCAGTTGGGGAGCCGGGGGCTCAAACCGGGATCCTTAAGCAGGTCCTTGCACTTTGTGCTATGTGAGCTTAACCTGCTGTGCTACTGCCCGACGCCCACAATTCAGTTTTCTTCAATTAAATATGGTAGCTCGTTATAGACTAAGGGAGCCTGGGCATTTATTTATTTATTTATTTATTTTGGATAGTGATAGAAATCGAGAGAGAAGAGGGCGATAGAGAGGAGAGACACCTGCAGCACTGCTTCACTGCTTGTGAAGCATTCCCCCTGCAGGTGAGGACCAGGGGCTTGAACTGGTGTCCTTGCGTACTGTAACATGTGTGCCCAGTCAAGTATGCCCTGAACTTGGCCCTGAAACTTGGATTTATAGTCTTAGTTTTTTCTTCACCAAATAATTTGTGTTTCTTTGGCAAACCCTTGGACCTCAGTTTCTCTAGATCTCAACTACTTAGACTTTGCTTTTTTAAGGATTTATTTATTTCATAAGATGGAGACACAGAGACAAACAGGTTTCTGTAACACTCTGACATATGTGGTGCTAGGGATTGAACTCCAGACCTCAGGAGGCCAGGTGCTGGCACATTCCGTAGAGGGCCCATGATACAATGTGCAAGGACATGGGTTCAAGCACCTGGTTCCCACCTGCAGAAGGAAAACTGCATGAGCAGTGAAGCACTGCTGCAGGAGTGCCTCCCTCCCTCCCTTCCTCTCTCCCTCTCTCTCTCTCTTTCCCCCCTCCCTTTTTCCCCCTCCCAGCTCTATCCTCTCAATTTTCCTGTCTCTATCCAATTAATTTATCCAAATAAAAAAATGGAACTCCAGACCCCATCTCACAGCTCAGAACTTTATCACTGCTCCATTTCCTAGTCACATCAACTTTCAACTTTTTTTAAAAATATTTTATTTATTGACTCCCTTTTGTTGCCCTTGTTGTTTTATTGTTGTAGTTATTATTGTTGTTGTCGTCGTTGTTGGATAGGACAGAGAGAAATGGAGAGAGGAGGGGAAGACAGAGAGGAGGAGAGAAAGATAGACACCTGCAGACCTGCTTCACCGCCTGTGAAGCGACTCCCCTGCAGGTGGGGAGTCGGGGTTCGAACTGGGATCCTTATGCCGGTCCTTGTGCTTTGCGCCACCTGCGCTTAACCCGCTGCGCTACAGCCCGACTCCCCAACTTTCAACTTTTTAAAAAAATTTTTGTTATTATTTATTTTCCCTTTTGTTGCCCTTGTTTTATTTTTGTTGTAGTTATTGTTTTCGGCTTTGTTAGATAGGACAGAGAGAAATAGAGGAGGGGAATACAGAGAGGGGGAGAAAAAGATAGACACCCATAGACTTGCTTCACCACCTGTAAAGCGACTCCCCTGCAGGTAGGGAGCCGGGGACTCGAACCGAGATCCTTACACCAGTCCTTGCACTTTGCGCCATGTGCGCTTGACTTGCTGCGCTACCGCCCGACGCCCAACTTTCAACTTTTTAAAAAGTTTTGACAATCTTGTTCTTCTGTAAGCTGTAGACTGGATGAAGTAAGATAGCAGAGAAGGAAGTTAATAATACCATTTGCAGCGAAGAGCTCATTCTCTGGTTGTGTACTCCGATGTCACCTTCTCAGGGGAGCCTTTCCTGCTGGTCCCCCCAAGAACCAGAACCCCTGCCTCACCCTTCACACTGTCTCTGTGGGCTGCCTCCCACCCTGCAGACCATGGTTTTTACCAGACCTCCTCTGCTTCCAGTGAACAGTATCTTTTGTTTGCTTGAGTTTGTGCTGCCTCCCCAGTGCTTAGAAGGCACCTATCACATAGTAGTTACTCTATGCAAGATGAATGAATGAATGAATGAATGAATGAATGAATGAAGTGTTGTACATTACCAGTTAGGGCAGAAATGGACTGGCCTAATGATTAGCTCTCAGGAAAACAGATTTGGAATTTTGCATAGAATTGTATTTATTTTTATTTTTAAATTTTTTTTATTGTCACCAGGGTTATCACTGGGGCTTGGAGCCAGCCTGGTGGTCATTTTTCTTTTCCTTTTTTTTTTTCTTTCTATTTGATTTTATAGGACAGAGAGAAATTGAGGGGAGGCGGAGTAGAGAGAGGGAGAGCAAAAGACAGAGATACCTTTAACTCCGCACTGTTCCAGCCACCAGAGTTGTATCCCTCCATTGTAAGCTCCTAAGATTGCAGATATGGCTTAACGATTATTTCTACAACCATTTGTATATATTTGCCTCCCCCCTTTTTTTCCCATTTTTTTTCTTTTTTGCTTCCAGGGTTATTGTTGGGGCTCAGAGCCTGCACCACAAATCCACTGCTCCTGGAGGCTACTTTTTCCTTTTGTTGCCCTTGTTGTTTTATTGTTGTTGTGGTTATTATTGTTGTTATTGATGTCGTTGCTGTTGAATAGGACAGAGAGAAATCGAGAGAGGAGAGGAAGACAAAGAGGGGGAGAGAAGTGACCCCCTTGTGAAGCGACCCTGGGGGAGCCAGGGGCTGGAACCAGGATCCTTACATGGTCTTTGCACTTCTGTGCCATGTGCGCTTAACCCACTGTACTACTGTTCTACCCCTCCCCTGCTTAACCCACTGTACTACTGCTCTACCTCTCCCCTGCTTAACCCACTGTACTACTGCTCTACCTCTCCCCTGCTTAACCCACTGTACTACTGTTCTACCCCTCCCCTGCTTAACCCACTGTACTACTGTTCTACCCCTCCCCTGCTTAACCCACTGTACTACTGCTCTACCCCTCCCCTGCTTTTGTTTTTTAAAGGTCCCATCTTCTCTTCCTTCCCAAGTCACACACAACCTATTACTACATCCAAATGTCTCTCCCTTTTCCCTCTTCTCTCTCCAAGTCCTGATGGAGTTGGAGTTCAGAGCCCTCTAGTCATTTCTCCCCTTCTGGGAGTATAGATCAAAATTATTTTTGTGGTGCAGAAAGTGGGGGTTCCTGCTTCTGTAATTGCTTCTACATTGGATTTGGGTGTTGGTAGGTCAATCCATATCCCCAGACTGAAACTGAAATTTTCTAACACAAACCCCAGGATTCTTAATGGGGTGTTGTTTTTGTCAGTCCCTGGGGGCAGTGTGCCCTGGAGAGGTGTGCTCTTTCCTCTGTGAAGTGTGGGAAGGGCCCTTTGAGGAGAAGAGAGGAGAGATGGGGGCTGGGCTGGCAGCTTCCTCCTCTGCCAGAATCCATTTAGTAAAAAAGGAAAAATGGAAATAGGGGCCTGGAAAGTCTTTCTCCAAAAACTACTCATTCTCATAGATGCTAGAGGCAATAGACGTGGTTTGGGCACAGCTCGCAAGGCTGTCACCGAGCCAGCCAATCATTTTAGACACATCCTTAGTTGAAAACCCAAGTGGTGGGAGTTGGGCGGTAGCAGTGGGTTAAGCACACATGGCGTACAAGGCAAGGCTCCTGATTTGAGCCCCCAGCTTCCCCCCTCCTGGCTCCCCACCTCGGGGGTGGGTGTCGCTTCACAAGCGGTGAAGCAGGTCTACAGGTGTCTATCTTTCTTTCCTCCTCTCTATCTCCCCTCCGTTTTTTTTCTATCTCCCCTCCTTTCTCGATTTCTCTCTGTCCTATTCAACAACAACAGCAATGACAACAGTAATAATAACAACAACAACAAGGGCAACAAAAAATGGGAAAAATGGCCTCCAGGAGCAGGGGATTCATAATGTAGGCACCGAGCCCCAGCAATAACCCTGGAGGCAAAAAAAAAAAAGAAAAAAAGAAAAGAAAACCCAAGTGGTGTGCCCCACAAACAGGCAGAATTGGCCTTATGAGCTGCCAGCAATTTTTAATACACTATCTTTTTTTTTCCTCTCCTCTCTCCTTCCCTGCTTTCCTTCATCCCTCCCTTCCAACCTTCCTTATCTCTCTGTCTCTCTCTATATCTCTTTGCCTTCAGGTTTATTGCTGGGGCTTGATGCCTACACAACTCCATTGCTTCCAGTGACCATTATTATTACTATTGTTACTTTTAAAAATCTTAAAATTTTTTAAAACTCATTATTTATTGGATAGAGACAGCCAGAAATTGAGAGGAAAGGGGGTGATAGAGAAAGGAGAGAGACAGAGAGATACCTGCAACACTGCTTTACCACTTGCAAAGCTTTCCCATTGTTATTATTATTTTTTCATTTTTCAAAGGAGAGAGAGAGAAAGAGAGAGAGGGAGAGAGAGAGAGAGAGAGAGAGAGAGAGGAGGAGGAGGAGGGACACCTACGGTGCTGTTTCACCACTTGTCAAGCTTCCTCCCTGCAGATGGGAAACAGGGACTTGAACTCAGGTCCTTATGCATGGTAATGTGAGTGTTCTACCAGGTGTGCCACAACCTAGTCCCCACTGGATATTTTCTTTCATTTGTGTCCCCCCCCCCCATTAGTTTTAGAACTTGCATTATCTCTAAGGTCAATATCATGCTTAAGTGGGAAAGAAAGCTTTCCCTGACTAGATTCAGATTCCTGTCCTTCATCAAGGTAGGGCCTCATCCTCTCAGTTTTTGGGGAAGATCCCCTACTTCCATTCAGTCGTACCTTCTCTCCTCCTATGAATGCTGCCTCCTAGTCTCATACCCTGAGGAAGTTTCACTTCAGCAGTTTTCCTAGACAATTAACTGAGTAGACCAAGAGCTCATTTTCTTCCTGTTTTTGAAAGATTTGAACCATACTTAGAACAATTTTATTATTTCCACAGCACCACCTTTTATCCCTGGTAGAAAAAAAAAAAATCTCTGCTCTTTAGAAATAGAAGTCAGCCGAGCAGTCTTTATTTGCATTCCAAGAAAGCAACTTTGTGAAAACATTCTATTGTCTTTTCAGATCAACCTTCTGGCGAAACAGCTGCCCTCTCTTTGGTGAATGAGGCTCAGTATCTGCTGATAAACAGATCCAGTGTCTTGGAACTTCAGCAGCAATTAAAGGCCAGGTAAGATCATTTATCTTGGGGATATCCAACAGGTGTAACCTCTGCCCTGGATGTGAGCTCCAGTCTCCACCTGGAAGGGATTCAAGAGACAGAGCTCAGACCCTATGCTTAGAGGCACGGAGACCCCAGAAAGTCACGCAGGCCCCTGCAGCCAGTTATTATTAGTCATTTTGAGAGTTCTCTTTATCTCCCAGGGGCCCTTCTTGATGTCCTCTGGTGTTTAATGGAGAACATCAACGTTCATGTCTCTTCTTTCCACCACGAACTTCATATCAACATAGTTCCACTGCTCCTGGTGGATTCTTTTTAAGATAGAGGCAGAGAGGGAGAGAGAGAAAGATGGAGAAGAAGAGAACCACAGCACTGCTCGTGAAGCTTCCCCTATGCTGGTGCTCCCATATAGTGGTGGGGGTCTGAAATTTAAGTCCTCACTCAGGGTAAAGCATGGACTCTATCTTTTAATTTTTTGAGCTATCTTTTAATTTTTCTTTCTTTCTTTCTCTCTTTCTTTTTTTTTTTGCCTCCAGGCTAAGCGCACATGGCACGAAGCTCGAGGACTAGTGTGAGGATCCTTGAGGGTGGGTGGGGGGGTCCCCTTCATAAGTGGTGAAGCAAGTCTGCAGGTGTCTTTCTCATTCCCTCTGTTTTCTCGTCTCTCGATTTCTCTCTGTCCTATCCAACAACAACAGCAATGGCAACAATAACAACAATAAGAGCAACAAAATTGGAAAATGACCTCCAGGAGCAGTGGATTCATAGTGTAGGCACCGAGCCCCAGTGATAACCCTGGCAAAATAATAGTAATAACAACAACAACAACAATAATAATAATTTCACTACAGAAGGTGCGATTCTATTCATCACTGTATATTTGTCTCTCTCCCTCCCAGTTTACCCATTCCCCTCCATTCTAGTAACCACTAATTGGTTAGGCTTAATGCCTAAAGTTCATGTCTGTTTTACATGGTCCATGTGTTTGTTTTTCCTATATACCACATATGTGTAGAATCATATGGTTTCTTTCTCTGTCTGGATTATTTCACATTGTACAATACCCTCTAGGTCCATCCATGTTGTTGCAAGTGATATATATATATATATATATATATATATATATATATATATATATATATATGTATATATGTATATATATATATCTTTAAATTTTTTAAATTATATTTATTTGATAGATATCCAGAAATTGAGAGGAAGGGGAATATAGAGAGGGAGAGAGACAGGGAGACACCTGCAGTCCTACTTGTGAAACTTTCCTACTGCAGGTGGGGTCTGGGGGCTTGAACCCAGGTCCTTGAGCATTGTAACAATTGCACTCAACCATGTGTGCGCCACTACTCGGCTCCACACATCTCTTTCTTTTTTTTTTAAAGATTCATTTTTTAATTGTATTTATTTATTGGATAGAGACAGCCAGAAATCAAGAGGGAAGGGGGTGATAGAGAGGTAGAGAGACACCTGCAACTCTGTTTCACCATTCATAAAGCTTTCCCCCTACAAGTAGGGACTGGGGGTTCAAACCTGGGTCCTTGTGCACTGTAACATGTGCACTCAACTAAGTGCACCACCACCTAACCCTAGTTTTCTTTTTTTTAATGTTTATTTATTTATTCCCTTTTGTTACCCTTGTTGTTTTATTGCTGTGGTTATTATTATTGTTGTTATTGATGTCATCATTGTTGGATAGGACAGAGAGAAATGGAGAGAGGAGGGGAGACAGAGAGGGGGAGAGAAAGATAGACACCGGCAGACCTGCTTCACTGCTTGTGAAGCGACTCCCTGCAGGTGGGGAGCCAGGGCCTCGAACTGGGATCCTTAAGCCCGTCCTTGTGCTTTGTGCCACTTGCACTTTACCCGATACACTACTGCTCAACTCCCACTAACCCCGGTTTTCTCTCCTCTCCTCTCCTCTCCTCTCCTCTCCTCTCCTCTCCTCTCCTCTCCTCTCCTCTCCTCTCCTCTCCTCTCCTCTCCTGTCCACTCCTCTCCTGTCCTCTCCTGTCCTCTCCTGTCCTCTCCTGTCCTCTCCTGTCCTCTCCTCTCCTCTCCTGTCCTCTCCTGTCCACTCCTCTCCTGTCCTCTCCTCTCCTATCCTATCCTCTCCTCTCCTCTCCTCTCCTCTCCCCTCTCATTTTCTTTCTTTCTTTCTCCCTTCCTTCCTTCCTTCCTTCCTTCCTTCCTTCCTTCCTTCCTTCCTTCCTTCCTTCCTTTCTTTCTTTCTCTTGAAGGGATAGAGAGAAATTGAGAGGAGAGAGGGATAAAGACAGACACCTGCAGATCTGCTTCACTACTAGTGAAACATCCCCAATACAGGGGGAGTGGGGGCTCAAACCCGGATCCTTGCACATGATGATATGTGTGCTTCACCAGGTGCACCCTCCCCCCTTCTCTTTAGCCACTTATCAGTTGATGGACACTCAGTTTGTTTCTGGATCTAAGCTACTGTAAATAAAACTGCAGTTAACTTGGGGCTGCATGCATTCCTTCACATTAGTTTTTTCTTCCCTTTTGTGTGTGGGATCATATGACTTTTTGCTTTTAGCAATTTGCATATTGTTTTTCATAATGACAGCACCCTTCATATTCCTAGCAGCAGCATAGAAGGGTTCCTTCACTCCACCTTCTTGTCAACTCTTACTTCTTGTCTTTGGATAATAATCATCTTCACAGGTGGGAGGCCAGCTCCTGTTATTAATCGTTCCATTTCACAACATTTGCTTTCATTTAATTGTCCCAACTTGGCCCAATTCATTCCTCATCCTCCAGCTGAACCTCAGTTCCCTAGAAGCCTTGTCCTACTTCCAGAGTCATTTTGAGTGCAGAAAATGACTGGAAAAAGTTGCCATCAGACAGTGCTAACAGCCTTGCCTGCTCACTTCCACTTAGACCTCTTTCAAGAGGTCATCTCCAGGCAGTGTCCTGGTGGGCCTCTCACCCACCACCACCACTCTTCAGAGGAAATTGAAGTCCCAAGGCAGTCAAAGACAATCCATATAAATGTAATTATAAATATAAATATACATATATTACATATAAATTACATAAATTATATAAAATTACATATAAATGTAATTCCTGTTTAAAGTCATTGGAATAAAATACACAAGGTATTCTCTTGTTGTAGCCCAGCTAACGTTCCTTAGAAATGGGGTATAGGTACATGGTCTCTGGGTGGTCAGTGAGTAGTCCTCTGCTCAGAAAAGAGATGAGGGCAGGCTTGTTACAATCCTGGTTCCCAGAGGGTTCTTGCTAGTTGGTTCAGGATAGGACGATACGCAGAGGTAGATAGGGTTGGTGGTTATAGGTTAGAGAAACAGTCATGGTTAGCATTTAAGAGTGCTTTGGAGGCCTTGGCTGGTAAATCTCCATGTTCTACATTAGATTTTGATGAATTCTATTAAACACATGTGGGACCAGGCGGTGGCACACCTGGTTAAGCACTCACATTACAGTACACAAGGACCCGGGTTCAAACCCCTGGTTCCCATCTGCAGGGGGAAAGCTTCACAAGCAGGGCTGCAGGTGTCTTTCTCCCTCTCTATCTCCTTCTCCCCTCTCCATTTCTCTCTGTCTCTATTGAATACTAAATACATATATTAAAACAAACAAACAAAAAAGAACTCTTATTAAACACATGCTGACCATGATAGCTTTTGGACATCAAAATTTCCCTTTTACAAAGCACAAAGGAAGGCCTTAGAACCTCAAGTGTAAATCTGGTTGGAGGATTTCAGGAATGGAAAGCACTCACCTTCTCAGTTCAGCCAAGGTAGCTGTACCCTTGCAGACTGGGAGTTGCCCATAGTGGCAAAATTAGACTTGATTATTCTGGTCTGGAATTCATATGTCATTCACCATCCATAGGAGATTGGGTGCAACTGTGAGGCCCTTTGATTTATTTCCCCAGTACTAGCACAGAAACAAATTCTAGTCATGCTCAAGAATTCTCCCCATCTCCCAGCTACCAACTTAGAATATTTAAAACATGTTTTATCATGGTACAACAAAGTGCAGAAGGACAAGAACGCAGCTCAGTGAGTTTCTATAGATATGTCCATATGACCACTCAGAACAAAATGAGAGCATTTCCAGTACCCTAGAGGCCTTCACTGCATCTTCTCTTAGTCAAACCCATTGAAGGCCATAGCTTCCCCCACCCCCATACTTGTTATTGAACTCAGTATATTGAATTCATACAATCTGCTTTAAATTTTTTTTATTGTCTATGTATTGGATAGATACAGCCAGAAATTGAGAGGGTAGGAGCGATAGGGAGAGGGAAGTAGAGACACCTGCAATACTGCTTTACCACTCGCAAAGCTTTCCCTCTGCAGGTGGGGACCAGGGGCTCGAACCCGGGTCCTTGAGCACTGTAACATGTGCTCAACCAGGTGTGCCACCACCCGGTGCCTAATCTGCTTTTTTGTAGGAGACATTTTCAGATAATTTTCTTCTAGGGGAGGGAGTTTAAGAAGGTGTAGAAAGCCACCCTATAGGGCCTAGTGGTAGTCAAAACGATCATTTTAAACAAGTATTATAAAAATTATATATACAGGGCTGGGTGGTGACGCACCTGGTTGAGCATACATGTTGCAGCACGTGTTCCCCCCAGTCCCCAACTGCAGGGGGGAAGCTTTGCAAGTGGTGAAGCAGTGCTGCAGGTGTCTCTCTGTCTCTCTCCCTGTCTGTATCTCTCCATTCCGTATCTTTATCCAATAAATAAAGATAATAAAAAATAAAATAAATCTTCCTTTAAAAAATACATCACATATACTAGTTAAAATTGCAAACAGGATGAATGTCAGGGAGTAAATATTTAAAGCCTCCCATGTAGACTCCATGTTGTTTATGATAGTCTAGCAGTGTAGGAGAGTGAACTTGCAGTGCCTTTTGCTTGGTAATCAAGTCTGTAGATCCTCTTTAAATTCCTGTCCTTAGTCACCAGTAGAATTGATAATTGTCTCAGAAGTCTTTACTCCTGTTCATGTGCTTTCCAAAGTTCTTCATCTCTCTCTCTCTCTCTCTCTTTCAAGAATTTATTTATTTATTAATGAGAAAGTTGGAGGAGAGAGAAAGAATCAGACATCACTCTGGTACATGTGCTGCTAGGAATTGAACTCAGGACCTCGTGCTTGAGAGTCCAGTGCTTTATCTACTGCACCATCTCCCGGATCACCAAAGTTCTTTATCTCTTCAGCTTAGATCTACTCACCCTTTGCACAATCTCTTTTGTCATGGAGGTGGAACCATATTCCAAGGGAGAACACGGAGACTTGTTTACAGATGGGTGTCTCTTGACCTTATGCAGTTGGGAAAACCTTAGTCTGATCACCCACTTTGCGTGTCAAATGAAGTTGATGAGTCAAGTGTCAGTTACACTCAAATGTTACAATAACTCACCCCTCTCCCCTTTCCCTTCTTGGTACATCTAACAGCAATGAGAATGGAGAGGAGGAGCTATTGCCAATAAAAGATCTCATCTCGCGTTTCCGTGCCAATATTATTACCAGTGGAACAAGGGCTTTTGAAGAAGAGAAGTGGGATGAAATTTCAGTTGGTTCCTTGCATTTCCAGGTGAGTTCCAGGAGGTTCTGTCATGCTTCCTTGAGAGTTGCTAGTGGAGATTGACCTCCATTCTAGGCCAAGACAGTGGTAAGGGGGCCCAGGTGGTGGTGCACCTGGTTGAGTGCATGTTACAGTGCTCAAGGACCCAGGTTTGAGCCCCTGGGCTCCCACCTACAGGGGGAAAGCTTCACAAGTGCTAAAGCAGGGCTGCAGGTGTCTCTCTTTCTCTCTCTCTTTTAATGTTTTTATATTTGTTTATTTTCCCTTTTGTTGCCCTTATGTTTTTTATTGTTGTTGTTATTGATGTTGTCATTGTTGGATAGGACAGAGAGAAGTGAAGAGAGGAGAGGAAGACAGAGAGGGGGAGGGAAGATAGACACCTGCAGACCTGCTTCACCACCTGTGAAGCGACACCCCTGCAGGTGGGGAGCCAGGGGCTCCAACCCCGATCATTTCGCCAGTCCTTGCGCTTGGCGCCATGTGAGCTTATCCCACTGTGCTACCACCCGACTTCCTCTCTCTCCCTATCTCTCCATACCCTCTTGATTTTTCTATCCGATATATAAAGACAAAAAGTTAAAAAAAAAAGACAGTGGTAAGAAAGTCTTCTTCCGGGAGTGGGCGGTAGTGCAGCAGGTTAAGCGCAGGTGGCACAAAGCACAAGAATCCGCGTAAGGATCCCCACCTGCAGGGGAGTCGCTTCACAAGCGGTGAAGCAGGTCTGCAGGTGTCTATTTTTCTCTCCCCCTCTCTGTCTTTCCCTCCCCTCTCTATTTCTCTCTGTCCTATCCAACAATGACGACATCAATAATATCTACAACAACAATAAAAAAAAACAAGGGCAACAAAAGGGAAAATAAAGAAATAAATATTAGAAAAAAAGAAAGTCTTCTTCCACTTGTCTATGGCTTTTAGCCACTTTGAACAGGAAGATGTGTGTGACATTCGCATTCTAGGAATTGATTTCCTGGAGTGATCTGTCCTTTATTCCCTATGGAAGTGGCAGCTATGAGTCATAGTTAAAGAGAGACTATGTCCATACAGGTGATGGCAGACTCAAGGCCACCTCTACCTCATCAGTGTGTTTAAGCCAAAATTCAAGAGCCAGTGCTCAGTAATATAAGTTGTTGAGGGAATGGGTGGCAGAAAAGATAAAAAATAGAATGGAGGGGGCTGGGCAGTAGCACAATAGGCTAAGCACATAATGTGAAATGTAAGAACCCGCTCTAAAGATCCTGGTTTGAGCCCCCCGGCTTCCCACCTGCGGGGGGTGTGTGTCACTTCACAAGATGTGAAACTGGTCTGAAGGTGTCTCTCTCCCCCTCTGTCTTCCTCTCCTTTCTCAATTTCTCTGTCCTGTCCAACAACAATAACAGCAACAACAGCAATGGAAAATAGATGGCAGCCAGGAGCAGTGGATTTCTATTGCAGGCACTGAGCCCTAGCAATAACCATGAAGGCAAAAAAAAAAAAAAAAAAAGAGAGAGAGAGAGAGAGAAGAAAAGAAAGTAAGAAATAGAATGGAAGAGGTGAGGGCAGGTGCTTCCTGCTTGCAAGGGAAGCTTCATAAACCATGGGACAGGGCTGCAGGTGTCTCTTTTCCTGTCTGTCTCTTCTTTCCTTTCAGTTTCTCTCTGTCTCTAGCCAACAAATAAAATATTAAATGAAATATCTAGAGACAGAAAGGTGGGTTATCTGCATAGAAAGTGCCTAGTGTTTTAGTGGGGATTACAATCATTGATAGTAGCATTAATTATTAATTACTATTAGTTATAAATTATAGTTATAAAATTAATAGTAATTAACAATATCACTAGCCAATTGTATAGACTCACTATAATGGAACTACATTATGACCATTTCTATACTTAGAAACAATGCACCCTATCATCCAGAAGGCAGTAAAAGTAATTTGATTCTTCATTAAAGAATATCAATAATTGCTATTAACCAATTCTTTCACTTTTAGAAATCTGTCACAGAAAAATACTTAAGTAAATATGCAATGAAATATTACAAAATCATGTATT